>NW_007729638.1:57917-83594 GCF_000696425.1 Galeopterus variegatus | reverse complement strand
CCACCCACCCATCCACCCACGCACCCACCCATCCACCCGCCCACCCATCCATTCATCCATTCACACATATATCTCTCAAGGCAAACCACATGTAATTGCTGATAGTTAATCATTTCAACCTACAAAATATGGCATTTTTATATGGCTCGACCTAATATCAATCATCTATTCTCTTTATCCTTTTTTTTTATTTTTGAAAAAACTCCATGTCATGTGCATACTGTGTCTTTTGTGACTTGCTTCTCTTTCTTAACAGTGTTACTATGACAATCTATTTGAGGACCTTTTGACTTGAAGAATCCTCAGGAAACACCCATCTGTCAACAAGGTGGGGGTGGCGGGTTGTGGCTGGCCAGAAGCCACCCAAGGCTGCCCTCCTCAGCGACAGGCGGAGTGGACACAGGAGAAGCATGCTCACAAGCCCCAGCCACTTCCACTCTGCTCCAGCAGTGGCCTGAGTCTCCACAGCAAGGCGGCTTTAGCGAGCGCCGTGGTTCCTTGGTGCTCAGTGACAGGCAGAGCAATGTCTGTGCTGAGCAACATGACATCTCCAGGGAAGCCTGGGGGCTCAGAGCGAGATGGGGGGCTGATAGTGGGGGGACTTCTCTCTTGCCACTCCCTGCTGTGAGGTTCTGGGCAGATGACTGGACCTCTCAGGGCCTCCGTTTGCTCTGCTGTAAAAAGAGGTGGCAAGGGGCAGCTGCCTCCTGGGTGACCGGGGCAGTGCTGAGCCAGGCCACGTCCGGCATGGGTCTGGGCCCTCTCAGGGTCGAGACCCAGGACTCTTCTCACCTCGTTCTTCTGCCCAACCCAGAGGGGTCAGAAAACATGACTAGTCAGATGGGGGAGGAAGGGCCGAGTCGGCTGGTCTCCCTCCTGCTCCCAGTGGTGACCTGACCAAGGCGGGGAAGCAGAGGAACCTCGACTTTAACCAAGTGCCCAGTGTGGGGTGTTCCACGGGCTGGGGCAGCTTCTGCGATTCTGCTGAAGTGTAACAGACATGCGGAAAGGTGCACATTCCACAAGTGAACAGCTCAGAGATCGGTCACAAACTGAACACCCGGACTGGGTGGTCTATTCTCTGAATGATCCTGAGAAATCGTGGGGCTGCTACAACTTTGTTGGTGGCAGAGTGCCCTAGGAGGGATGGTGGGAGGGGGCAGGATGCTGCTGTCGATGACAGCCATGAGCCCATCCTTCCAGGGACAGCTACGTTCTGGTTCCACGGAGCGACCTGATGAGAGCTGTGAGTAGATCCCAACTGACCAGAGCCTGGAAGTGCCAGGGCCTGTCTCTAGATTTGGCATTACAGCCGAAGAAAGCCAGTCACAGAGTAACGTGCTCCTGCCGCGAGGCCTGGGTGGGGACGGCGTGTCAGTGCGGTTTGTATGTGTGAGTGTGTGCGTGCCCGTGTCTGTGTCTGTGTGCATGAGCGTGCAAGTGTGCCTGCCCACTCGCTGCTGGCACTGGCTGGCCAACATGGGCACGACCCCTGCCTGGGCCTCTCCCGCTAGAGCGCTCTCAGCCCTACAGTCAGCCCATGGGCAGCTGCCCCTCCCTGCTCGGCCACCTTGCTAGGACAGCGGGCACCTTGAGATGCATGAGCCTGGCCTTTGCTTGTCCCGGAGCCAGGGACGTGGCGCCGGAGACCAGCTTCCCCACACATGGTCCACGTTAGCTGCCCCCACTCACTGCCTCTGTGTCCATAAAGTGCTGTGCCCTGGTGGTCAGTCCCCGCCCCCACCGCCAGCCCACCTCCACTTCTAATTGGGCCGCAAAGCCGTTTAACAGCGTCTGCCGCGTCTGCAGGGCTGCTCGGGGCAGAACAATGCGTTATTCATGGCCCAAACAGAACACTAGTGATCCGGCTAATATCTTTAAGCTAAAAAACAAGGCTTAATTGGAACAGATGCTGCAAATTCCAGTGCAAAAGGCCAGCTCCTATGTGATCTAAACCAGGTATGTGCCAGGGGTTTGATTTTAATAGTGGCTTTTATTTTTTTTTATCAGCATATACAAAACTGACTAATACTCTGCACAGCAGACCAGTGACGGGTCTCTTAGAAAGCCTCCGTGGGCACGGGGCCTGCAGAGCATCGTGGCCACGTTGTTTGGGTTTTAATAAAAAGATGCCCGGCCATCCAGCAAGTCGTTTCCTCTTCCCTGGGCCGAGGCTTCTGTGGCCTTTTCAGAACTGCCACCAAGGTGTCAGACCTCAGCATGGACCACGCTCCCTGGTGGACCCATCAAACCTGCTCGGCAGCCGCCAGTCCTGGGGACACGGCCTCCCCCGGTCAGGAAGCCGCCCCCCTCCGACGCCCGCTGAGCTCTTTCCCTCTGCTGACCGCAGGCTCCCGCGTTTTGCTCTAAGACTACGGCCATCTGACAGCGTGCTCCTGTTTTTAACGTATTAGCGCGTCTTCCAGTCTAGAAGAAAACTCCCTGACGTCAGCGGCTGACTGTATTAAACACAGCTTCTGAAACACCAATGACAAGAATGGATTTTTATTTTCTTGCTGTCCACTTTTTTCAGAGAGGAAAGCCTGATTTGTGGTAGCCCTCTCCAATCCAAAGCCTCTTTCCGCTCAGCCAGCTGCAGTGATTGCTGCTGGACGGGGCTTATCAAGGCCCGAAAACTGCCTCAGTGACCTCAGAACAGTTTCTGTCTGAAAAGTTAAAATGACTTCCTGGCCGGTGAGAGCTCCCATTTGCTGAAATTCCTGAGCCCCTGAGAGAGCTGTTGGCAGAATTTATCTGAATAAACACCTCAGGAGGGAAACTCAGATGCAGGTAGAGCCCAAGGCAGCAAAACCTGCCATCTTTCCACCCACCCACCCCTCCATCCATCCACCACACATTCCTCCATCCATCCACCATCCATCCATCCATCCATCCATCCATCCACCCATCCATCCATCCATCCACCCATCCATCCACCCATCCATCCACCATCCATCCATCCATCCACCCATCCATCCACCATCCATCCACCCATCCATCCACCATCCATCCATCCACCCATCCATCCATGCATCCACCCATCCATCCACCCATCCACCCATCCATCCATCCATCCACCCATCCATCCACCCATCCACCCATCCATCCATCCATCCACCCATCCATCCACCCATCCACCCATCCATCCATCCATCCACCCATCCATCCACCCATCCATCCACCATCCATCCACCCATCCATCCTCCATCCATCCATCCATCCATCCATCCATCCATCCATCCACCATCCATCCATCCATCCATCCATTTATCCACCCATCCATCCATTCATCCTTTATCCATCATCCACCCATTTATCCACACCCTTCCTTCCTTCCATTCATCCATCTTTCTATCCACCCATCCATCCATCAACCATCCAATAAATACTCGCTCAGCCCCTGCTAAGTGCCCGCCTGTGCGGGGACTCCCTTGCCTCCTGGTACATACACTGCACGTGCATTTGCAGCTGCTGGAGGGGCTCTGGGACAGGCCGGAGGATCTGGTGGGTGGTGGGGGCCTGGTGGAGGCAGGAAGGGCCGGGAAGTTGTGAGTAAACTTTGCTCCTGCACAGAAGCAGGATGAAGAAAGGGTGGTCTGTCTGGGACCGCGCTCAGCACCTGGAGACCCTCCCTCCCTACAGAAAAGGCTCTCCCTGCCCAACCCAAATTCTCCCAAGAAATCCCTTTTTGAGTTCAGGGCTCTGGGAAACCTCCAGATGATCAGCAGTCTGGGGGAGAGGAGCTTCATACTGGGGAATTGAGAGTCAGGGGCCATTAATGGGGGCAGGTCTGTCCTTCCATAGCCTTCCTCTGGGCAACCAGATGTCCCCCTCTTTCTGTTTGCCAGCACTCCAGGCCAGGGAAATGTGGGCCAAGAGGGAGGCAGTGGCTCTCCCATGACCCCTACCTATGGTTCTACCACTGGAACCCGGGCCCAGCTTCCCACGAGCCTTGGTCCAGCAAAGAGAGATTTCAAGATCCCAGCCCTTGAGGCTGTCAACCCTCTGCCGGCGGTGGCGGCCAGCAGGAGTCAGCTGCCGGCACCGGCCACGTGCTCTGCATGCTTGGCTGCGTGGCGTCCTCCAGGCGGTGGTGAGTGACAGGGATTCTGAAATTTGCTGTTGATTCAGGGAGCTGGGATCAGAACTCAGGTCTGTCTCTCTGGGGACTCGAGAAGCCTCCTCAGGAAGCTGCACCCACCGCCGCACCCACATGGGGAACTGTCAGCTGACATCTCAGCTGGCTGTGGCTGCAGCTCCACTGAGCGGGAGAGCAGGTGCCCAGGCTGGAGGCGGTGGGATCTGCTCTGGGGAGTCGCTGGGCTCCGTCCAGGTCTCGAAGGCCCTTCAGGGCAGGAGAAGGAACTCGTGGGGTGTTCGTAGGTCACCTGAGTTTCCGTTTCTGGTCATCTTGGGGGGATTTTTTACAATCATGGAATCTTCTGAGCATGGAGGAGCGTGCAGAGAAGAGAAGGTGGAGGACCTGCGGCCACACACCAGTGCGCCGGGTCGTCACAGCACCCTCCACGCTCCGCTCCCTCCCACGGTTTTGCACACGTGGTGTGATTCGTCCTCACGCCTGCTCTCCGTCCTCCGGCTGCGCAGTGCACACTCAGGCCTGCTTCTCATGGTTTCGGGCTTTTCCTCCCTGCTGTCTGTGGAGACGTGGCCACCAAGCATGGAGTGGCTGGGGTCATGTAGTGGGGTCCCCAACACAGACCTTCCGTTTTGCCTGTCTGAGGCCTGTGAGGTGGCCCATCGTCCTTGCTGGGTGACTTCAAGCGCCTCCGCCCAGGTGCTTGGGTGTCCTGTCACCACCTCTGTAAAATGCTTCTTTACGGCCTTTTCCGGGATGTTTTTTCTATTTTTTCTTGTTGTGGTTAGTTTTTTTAAATGAACATTTTATTAAAAGACAGGCGACGTACAGAAAAAACACAAAAACGGTAAGTGTGCAATTGAATGTGTTTTCACAAAGCAGACACGCCCACGTAGTCAGCACCCAGATCAAGAGACAGGACACTGCGGGATCCCAGAGGCCCTTGGGTCTTTATTGTCACTGCCCTCACTGCCTACACTGCATTAGTCCATCTCTGTTGCTTATAACAGAATACCCGAAACTGGGTGGTTTATAGGAAAACAAAATTTATGGCTAACAGTTTTGGAGGCTGGGAAATACACAGTGCAGGGAACACATCTAGTGAGGGTCTTGGTGTTGGTGACAGTGACCCAGAGGTCTCCCATGGCAGAAATGTCAGAGCAGAGAGAGACCAACCTCCTCATTCACTGTCCTTCTAAAGTCCTCAGAACCACGCCCCTGACCACCATTATTAACCCATTCACTCCTGCACGGTCCTACAGTCCAGTCACCTCTTCACGGCCCCACCTTACAGTGACCATAACAGGATTTCCCACCTTCAACAGTTACAGTGGGGATTAAGCTTCTAATAAGAGGACTTTGGGGGACGTATTCAATCAATCCACAGCACACACAAAGGTGGTAACTGTCCTGACTTGTGACCTTGTGGACTCCTGCACCTCACCTAAGTGTGCCCATGCAGCTCCTGCTCCTCTGTGCCTGCTTTTTCTTTTTATGTTTGCAAGGTGCATGAGTTTTTGCTGGGAATAATTGTTAACTGGTTCTTGTTCCTCTACGGAATCTTCTTGTTTAAACGTATGATTTATTTATCTGTTCTAATATCGATGGACTCTTGACGTGTCTCCAGTTTTAAAACGTTCTGGTTAAAGGTCTTGTTGACACAGTTCTAAATGCCTTTCCATACGCTTGTGTGCTGCTTCTGCTGCACAGGAGCTCCAGGGCCAGGGCACGTGTTCTGGTGTCATGGGTACTTCCAAGCCGTTCCCCAAAGTGTGCACGCCCATGAACACCCTCTCGTGGTGTACGTGAGTTCCTGTGGCTCCGCATTGGGCCAACACGCGGCTTGTCGGTTTCTCAGGCTTAGCCAGGCTGCGGCGTGTGGTGATGGCTCATCACTTTTAATTTGCCTCTTCCTGGTGACTTAAGAGGTGGGGATTTTTCACGTTTATTGGCCACTTGGTGCTTCTCTTCCATACAAAGCCTGTTCAAGACTTTTGCCCGTTTTTCTACAAGGTTGCCTGTTGGCTTTTCCGTTGAGTTGTGCAAGTTCCTCACGTATGCCAGACGCAGACCCTGCGTCCGTTGTGTCATACCAATGTCCTGTGCTGCACTCAGCCTGCTTGGTATTCTCGTGATAGTATTTCTGATGGATGCAATCCCTTAATTTTCATGTAGTTCAGTTTATTACCCGATCTTTGCCTTATAGTTAGTGCTTTAGGTGCCCTGTTTAAAATCTTGGCCTGCTCAAGGTCATGAATGCATTCCGTGATATCGTCTTGAAGATTTATTGTTTTCCCATTCACGTTTAGAGCAACAGTCCACCTGTAACGTATTTTTTGCATGCTTTGAGGCAAGGGTAGACTTGCATTGTCTTCCTCTGTGACTATCCAGTTGACCCAGTATAATTTATTAAAAATGCCATCATTTCTCCATTATTCTGCACTTCCACCTCTGTCAGAATCCATGTGTGTGTGTGCATCTGTCTCTGGACTTGATTCTGTGCCATGAGTCTTTAGAATGAGGATCAGATCAGGATGGAGATTGTGGCTGCCATCAGAGGGAGGAGGCATATTAGGTTTCCCTGCTGCAGAACAAATCGCCACAGGCTTAGTGGTTTCGATCGCCCCCCGTTTATGATCTCATAGCTCTGTGGGTCGGGAGGTGGGGCACGGCTTGGCTGTCTTGGCTCGGACTCTCACCAGGCTGCCATCGAGGTGTCAGCTGGACTGTGTTCCTTTCTGAAGCTCGGGATCCTCTTTCAGGCTCACGTAGCTCTCGGCGGAAGTTGGTGCCTTGTAGTCGTGTAGCTCAAGTCTTCGTTTTCTTGTGGGCCGTCGGCCGGGGACTGCTCTCAAGTTCTTGCCCTGTGGCTTCCTCTATCTTCAAAGCCAGCAACAGAGACTAACCCTCATGTCTAATCTGTCTAATCTCTCTCACGCTTCAACTGTCCTCTGCCAGAAGAACCTTGTCCCCTTTTAAGGGCTCCTCTTGATACAGGAGGGGCTCGGTTTCCCTGGGTTCAGGTTTCAGGACTTGCCTCTGGGTTTCCAGACACTCTTTGAGGTCTCAGGCCCCCTCGTCTGAGCTGTCCCCTGGAGGAAACCGTTGCCAGTTAGACCTATTTTCAGCACCTACACAGGGAAGATGAGACCACAAGGAGCTGGCATATGCAAATCCAGTGACTGGGCATGCTCAGTAGAGAGCACAGAATATTCTTGAATGTGCCTGGTGCATGTGACAGGATCTGAACAACGAACATGTTCCAGGAAGAGACCAACTGAGACTGAGCATGTGCAAGACTAATGTTACATAACTGGGAGCCACCCCCTTAATTGAATATTCATTAGTTAGAGAAACTATAAAAGCTGAATCTCAACCAAAGGCAGGGTGGTTGCTCACTTTCCTGGTGGCAGCCTGCACTTTGCTGACTGAGGTGTGTGTGCTTTACTTTGTATCAGACTTAGTTTCAGCAGCAGCTGCTGGATCTCCTGAGCCAGCCTGCACTCTGTACTGAACTTTAAGTGTGTTTTTCTTGTTTTTGTGTTAGACTTGATGTCTGTACTGAACTTACTTTAGTGTTAAATTTGGTGTGGGCCCTGCTTGGTCTGTGGAGCATACCATACTCTCTCCGTGGGACGTGCATTTCTTATCTATTTTGTTAAATGTGTTCTCACTGTCTGCTGTGACTCTGCCCTTGAATTCTTTCCTGTGGCAGAGTCAAGAACCTGGTAGGAGAATGGGGTGGGTTGAGGCCGGCGATCGGGACCCTGGACCCTACTTCTGACATCACTCTGATTAGGTGAGGCCCACTGAGGACAATCTCTCTGTCCACTGATTTGGCACCATAATAGCATCTGCAAATCCCTCCCTGCTCCTCCTTCCACCCTTACCTGTTGGATGTGTTGGTGTGGGTAACTTGTCTTCTCCAGGTCTGTGGGGAGCCACTTCCAGATCTGAGGAGAGGGGCATACATTACCAGGACACCACGGGCTCTGATATGATGTAACAACTTCATGGAAATTCATCTTTCTCAGAGCAGTAGAATACTAGGTTGTGAGCTCAGCACATGACCCCCCAGAATGAGCCCTGTACCCAGCCTCCCTTGCAGCTAGCTGTGGCTGTGCTGACAGTTTGACTAAGGAGTGAAAATGCTATGCAGTTTCTTGACTGTGTGCTTACTGGTGCTCCAATCTTTTTTTGAACCTCTGTACTATGTTTTGACATATGACTGTGTCTGTGAACATCCTGGAGCAGATGGCTGAGGGTCCTACCCTAGCAGTCTTGAGAATGAAACACAAGGAGCCTGACTCTTCAGACAACCTCCTAAAATGGGGCACCATAGCAGCCATGAAGAACGAAACCTTGTGTGTTTAGACCACTGTATATTTAACTTTTTCCTCTGCAAAATGCCTTCAGACCTAATACTCATAGCAACTGACTTGAACTTTCTAAGGTTAAACGATTCTTGCATTCCTCTGATAAATCCACTTTAGTTGAGATTTTTGTTTTTTATTTGTATGTGTGCATGTGCCACATTGTTGGAATTGTTGGATTTAATTTTTAGCTGTGTTATTTATTTTTTTAAAAATCTACATTTATAAGTGAATTTAACATATAATTTTCCCTTCTTGTATTGTCCTTTTCTGATCCTGAATATTAAAGTGATTTTGGCATCATTTTTTTTTACATTCTTCGAAACAGTTTGTTTATAATTGGGATTTCATATTTGTTGAGTATTTTTGAGACTACCCTTTCAATGCCCTGATTCTGATGTGGTATTTTATGGGTATATTTTGAATTGTCTTTCACGACCAAAGATGTTCTCAGATATTTATTTTTCTCTTTTAGTCAGTTTTTAAAAGTAAGTGCGTTTTGTGTACAGGTGTAGGCATGTGTTTTTTATTTTCTTGGCATATGTCTACAAGTGCAAATGCAGAGTCACATGGAAACTTTATGTTGAATTTCATGTTGAGGAACTTGCAAACTTTTCCCCAAAGCCTTTGCAAAAGTGGCTGCTCTGTTTTACATTTCCATTAGCAACGTACTAGGGTTCCAAAGCCTCCATGTCCTTACCAGCACGTGTTACTGTCCCTCTTTTTGATTAAAGTCATCCTGGAGGGTGTAATGTGTAGATCATTGAGACATTGATTTTCATCTTTCTGATTACTAATGATATCGACCGTGTTTTCATGTGCCTTTTGGAGATTGCTCTACCTTCTTTGGAGAAATGTCTTTTCAAATCTTTTGTGCTTATTTTAATTAGTTATTGTGAGGGTTCATACCCTGTATGATTTCAATCTTTTCAAATTTATTAAAGCTTGTTTTATGGCCTAACCTATGGTCATTCTTCTACATGTGGACATCCAGTTGTCCCAGTACCATTTGTTGAAAAAGCTATTCTTTCCCAATTTAGTTGTCCTGGACCCTTACTGAACAACAATTGATTGACCGTCAATGTAGGTGTTTGTTCCTGAACTCTAAATTTCATTTCATTGATAGATATGTCCAGTCTTATGCAAGTACCACATTGTCTTGATTACTGTAGCTTTGCAGCAGATTTTGAAATTGGAAAAATGTGAGTCCCTCAAGTTTGTTCTTCCTTTACAAGATTATTTTGGCTATTCTGGGTTCCTTGCATTTCCATATGAATTTTAGGATCAGATTGTCAATTCTGTTTTTTTAAAAACCAGCTGGGAAATTGGTAGGGATTTCCTTGAATCTAGATAAATTCAGGGAGTACTGCCATTTTCACCATATTAAGTCTTCTGATCCATGAACGTGAAATGTCTTTTCATTTATTTATGTCTTTAATTTCTTTCAACAATGTTTTGCAAGTCATGCACATTTTTGGTTACATTTGTTCTTGGTTGTTTCATTCTTTTTGAAGCTATTATAAATATAATTGTTTCCTTAATTTCATTTTTGAATAGTTCATTGCTAGTTTATAGAAATGTAATTGCTTTTGGTATATTGATCTTGCATTCTGCAATTTGTTTATTAGTTCCAATAGTCTTCTTATTCCTTAGGATTTTTCTATATACATCACTATGTCATCTGTGAATAGATATAGCTTTTATGTGCCTCTAATCTGGATATCTTTTATTTCTTTTTCTTGCTTAAGGGTCCTGGCTAGATCCTCCAGTACAATGTTGAAAAGTGATGAGGACAGACATTCTTGCTTTGTTCCTGATCTTACAAGGAAAGCTTTCAGTGTTTCTCCATTAAATATATTAGCTGTGGATTTTTCATACATTTTTTTTTTCAGGTTGAGGAAATTCCCTTCTATTGAGTGTTGTTATCATGAAAGGGCATTGAATTTCATCAAAAATTTTTTCTGCATTTATTAAGATAATCATATTTTTGTCTTTATTCTATTAATTTGGTGTATTAGATTAATATATATTATAATATCATAATCATACATCGAACAAGTCTTACTTTCTTGGATATATTTCACTTGGTCATGATATATAAGCTTTTATATGTTGTTAGATTTAAATTGCTAGTATTTTTTGAGAATTTTTGCATCAATATTCATAAAGGTTTTTAGTTCTTTCCTCGGATGTCTTTGGTTTTGGTATCAGGATAATATTGACTTCATAGAATGAATTCTATTTCTGTCTCTGTTTTTGGCTGCTAACAGTTTGATTATTAAGTGTTTAAGTGTTTATATTTTTGAATTTATTCTATTCAGAGTTTATTAAACTTCTTGAATATGTAGATTAGTGTTTTTCATCAAACATGGGAGATTTGGGGTCATTATTTCTTCAATTTCTTTCTGCTCCATTATTTCTCTCCTCTCATTCTGGGATTTATATTGTACACATATTGCAATATCTGACAATATTCTCTGAGGCTCTATTAATTTTTCTTTCTGTTCTTCACACTGGACTATTTCAACTTACCTAGCTTCATATTCACCAATTCTGCTGCCATTCAAATCTGCTGTTGAGCTTGTCTAGTGAATTTTTCATTTCCATTATTGTACTTTTCAACTCCAGAATTTCTATTTGATTTTTAAAATAATTTCTATCACTTTATGGATAGTCTCTATTTGGTGAGATATCGTTTTTATATTTTCCTTTAGTTCTTTAGATGTGATTTCCTTTAGTTTTTTGAACATATTTATAATAGCTGATTTAAAATCTTTGTCTAGTAAGTCCAACACCTGGGTTACTTCAGGGGGTAGTTTCTACTGACTAATTTTTTATTCTATGTACAGACTACACTTTCCTATTTCTTTGCATGTTTCATAATTTCTTCTTGAAAAGTGGAAATTTTAAATAATATAATTTGGCAACTCTGAAAATCAGATCTCTCCCCAGATTTTTTTTGTTGTTGCTACTTGTTTTGCTGGTATTTGTTTATTTAGTGACTTTCTGTAACTAATTTAATTAAGCTGTATGTGTATCATGTGTGGCCACTGAAGTCTCTACTCAGTTTGCTTAGTAGTCAGTAATGTTTGGACAGAGATTTCTTTAAATACTTGAAGCAATAAGTCTCCCATATCTTTGGACTTCAAGACTCCAGCAGGCAGGTTACAACTCTGCCTTAGCCTTCAGTTACTATTTATTCAGAGTCTCAAGGTCAGCCAGAAGTGGGGGAAATAAGGGTCTTCCCAGTTTTTTCCTGGGCATACGGACAGCCCTGCACATGCATGTGGCCTTCTAGATTTCTGGGAATGTGTTGGAGCTTCCCCCTCCAGTGGCTGTTAGGCTGCTGTTTTCTTTTTTTTTTCCTTTTTGTCTTTTTTACTGACCAGTAACGGGATCGCAACCCTCGGTGTTGCGCCCGCACTGTGCTCAGCCAGTGAGCGGGAACCGGTCTCCACATGGGATCCGAACCCTCGGTGGGAGCGCCGCCGCGCTCCCAGTGGCGCACTCTCCAGTGCGCCACCAGGCCGGCCCAGGCTGCTGTTTTTCACAGCTATCATGATTGACAGGCTGTTGGCTTTCAAGGCCACTATACAGCTAGAGGGAGGAAATGGAATAGGACAAGTTAAAATACCACAAACTTCTCTATTCTTACAAAGACTCGACTTTTTTTTTTTTAATGCTCTTCAAATTGTTAGAAGCCTTTGATGAATTTTTGGAGTTCTAAAAAAAGTTGATTCAGACTATTATTATTTTTATTTCTATTTTGCCAGCATTCTCCTTGCTTTTATGGAGGAGTAGAATTTAGAGATCCTTATTCCACCATTCTGGAAATGCTTCTTTTCAGGAGAGACAAAAAATTTCCATCTCTGTGCAGATCAAGACTGACAAGCTTTCTTGTAGTATTGCTGTGCTGGTGGCTGGAGGTTGTTAACAGCCATTCATCTCACTGAGGTTGTAGCAGGGACCATGGCTTTATGCAGAAGCCTCAGTTCTGACCCTTGCCCCTGTGGGATCTAAGGGCCTCATTCTCTGTCCAGGGAGCCCATTTCAAGCCCCCGATATCAAGACCAGCATCTGGGAACCAGCCCCCAGGCAGCTACAGCACTAGCTCACCACAGTTACTATTCTGGGTCATGTTATTCATTTTTGGGCCTCTGGAAATTTCCATTACTCTTTTGCAAGCCCAGCTTTCCATTTAAAGAATGTGTGTCATATTTTACCTGGCATTTCTAAGCTTTTTTTTTTTTTTTCCTAACAGCAGTGTTCTCCGATTATCTTGATCAGATTATTCCTGGCAAGAAGAGCTCTCTATTTGTGTTTTAAAACGCACACAAGCATGCACATACACAGCCACCAAATGCAACACATGGAAGCAAGAAAGGTTAGGCCATGGTGAGGGTAATGTGTGTGAGTGTCTTGCATGAAGACAGGTGAGGGAGTCCTTCCTGGGTCCAGAGGTCTTCAGGTACTACTGAATCAACCTGTGGCCCTAACCAGAGGTAATAAGAGGGCTTCTGTAGACCCAGAATCTCCACCCACTCACACAGGAGCCCACCTGTCCTGAAGCAAAAGTCTGGAGCCTCGGGACTATTGTTAGGGCCTTCCTTAGGCAACACTTCCAGAAGCGTCCCTCTGCCAGTGTTCAGAGACACTGGAAGGTTTACAGTCCCAAAGTTCAGTAGAGAGACTGCCCAGCACAGCCTGTGCCAGGAGGAGCTGTTAGAAGGAGGGAATGCCCTGGCAGCTGGAAGGATGGACTTGGTGCCCCCAAAACATGACCTACTTGTAAGGATAATCTTCTGAACTGGGAGTGAGGGTGGGGACTGCAGAGGCAGGGACAAGGATTCCTAGTGTGCTTTGAAAAGAGCCCATCTGTCACACAGTGTGCAAAATCCATCAGGTAGACCAAGGACAGAGAGGGTGGTGGAATCTTTCAGAGGGTGGATGTTTTCTTAGAAACAGTGTTTGGGCATTTCCCAATTACCAGGATGTCAATACCATATCTCTTTTGCCCCTGAGCATTTGAAGGTAGATACCTGGTAGAGTTTGGAGATGTTTCCCCCAAAGCTCATGTCAAAATCTGATCCCCAACTTGGCAATGTTGCGAGTGATTTGGTTCCCGGGGGGCAGATCCCTCATGAATGGATTAATGCTCTCCTGGGGGAGGGGGTAGTGAGTGAGTTCTCGCTCTATTAGTTCCCACGAGAGCTGGTCGTTTAAAGGACCCTGGCATCTCCTCTCTCTCTCTCTCTCTCTCTCTCTCTCTCTCTCTTGCTTCCTCTGGCTGTGTGATCTTGCACCTGCTCACTGCCTGCTGATTTCCACCATGAGTAGAAGCAGCCCAAGGCCTGCACCAGATTCAGACGTCCCAGAATCGTAAGCCAAAAGATGTCTTTTCTTTATAGAGTATCTTGTCTCAGGTGTTCTGTGATAGCAACACAAGAACGGATGGATGCAGTACCCGTGTGGGTACATACCCACATGGCCGCACAAGTCTCCTTTTCTCCGTTTTCCCTACTTTCTGACTGTTCAGTCATTGTATTAGCTCTAAACTTACCCAGCAACAGTGTGGTGGGGACTAAGCTTCAGGCATTGAGGTGACCGGGGCCCCGTCTTTACTGAAGTCCAGTTCTCAGACCGGTTGCTGAAAGCGTGGAGTGACGGAGCCAGATTTCTCCCTCCTCCTGCTCATCACCAGCAGTGGCCACCTTCCCGGGCACGTCCCATGCGGGAGTGTCCTCCATCCTTTACGGGCATCGCATCTTTAAACCTCTTGGCCTCCTGGGGTCCCCATTCTCCTCTCTTCTTTGCAGAAAGTGAGACTCAGAGATGTTGAGGGAACTACCTGCTCGTGGCCCAGGGCTACCAAGATGAAGATCTGGGATTCGAACCCAGGACTTTTCTCTCTCTGGAGTTTATGTTCTTAATTACAAAGGTTTATTCTGACAGTTATCTTTTGAAGGGGAAATTCCAGTTGTCCGGCCAGCAGCAAGGACCTGCCAGTATGTCTTCCTTGAATTAGGTTCCCCAGTCGTGGGGATGAGAGACATTGCTTATCTGGGAAGAGCCCATGAGGACATGAGGAAGAGCCTGCTGGGGAGGGGACACAGTGGAGGGTGGGGGGTGGGGGTGGGAGGCGGGGTGGGCAGGAGCAGTCGCCTGGTGGTCTCCCAGGGTCTCTGGACACAAACCACAGCAGAGACAGACGCTCTGTCATCTGAGCTTCTACAGCCAGTGATGGGCTGAGGGCCTCCCTGGGGGTGCACAGCTTCCCAGGTAAGACAGCTCATGTCAACCAACAGCCACTCTGGGGAGAAGGGGGACTGCGAGCTGTTACACCCTCCAGCAATGGGAGTGCAGCCACCGATCCAGGGAAGGGGAATTGGGCGGCCCCACGGCTCTGCCCCTGGCCTGCTTGAAGCCACCTGCCTCCCACAGCGGGTTCACCACGTCCATGTACCCTTCTCCGCCATTCCGTGGGCTTAATTCCTGGAAACCCAAAAGCAGAGGTCAGTGTGTGAGCCGCAGCCCCGCTGCTGCAGCTGGCCTCAGGTTAGTCCTGATCCTCACCGTCTCCCCCATCCGCCGCTCCCTCTGGATCCCCTCCCCCTGGTCCAGCTGGCTTCACCGGTGCGTGGGTCTGTTAGATGTCTGAGTCCCGGCTACCACCCTTTAGCAAAGCCACGATCATTGTGCTCGCCCACTGACAGGTAAGAACGGGCGTCGGAGTGCCAAGACGTGCCCTGCAGGTCACACGAACGCCAGGCATTCCCCCACCCTGCTGTGTGGCAGCAGCTCTAGTCCCCACCCCACCCACAGTCAGGGTCAGTGACCCCTGCCAGGACAGTGACAGCTCTGTGCCTGCTCGTCTCCTGCAAAAATGAGGCAAAAACGACCAGACGGAGCTGTCCTCCTAAATCCAGTGGGAGTGACTGTGGCGCTTGGTGGAAGCGGGCCCTGCTGGGAGCTGCAGAGCTGTGGGGGTGAGGGTGGGGCCCTCCATATGTCCACCTCGTGGTTCCACCTCTCCTGGGTGCAGCACCGAATCATCACTGCTGGCTTAAGAGGTGAACCACCCACCACACTTGTGCAGAATGTCACCTCCCAGCCAGCACCTGGGCTGTGCCTTCAAGAGGCTTCTCTGTCCCTCCATCAGCCTGGCCCATGCTGGATGGCATGGTATGTGGCAGGGCCAGTAGATTCTTGGCACGCATCACTGCCATACTCTCTGTGGTTGCAGACGATGCCGTTCAGGACTGTTTGTTAGGAATCTGACCCCCTGAGCTCCCGGCTGTGGTGCTTGAGACTCCACGTGCAGGAAGAGGAAGCCATGCCTGGAATGGGCACCAATCCACGTCAGGCCAGTCCCTGCCCTTCCCAGCATGGAAACGGTTCTCCACCGTGGCTAGCTGTGCCCCTGAGGGATGGGATCATGACAGGAACAGCATCTGCCCTGACGCGGAAGTTGCGCGTATAGCAGCGGTCGTGATGACGTCAGCCTCAATGAGAAGCCCCTACTGTAGAGCCGCCGTGTCACTTCAACCCCCCAACGCTGACGTCCATCATGAGTGCACTGCCCGAACATGGGGGTGGCCGAGCACAGAGGCTGCCAACACCTGGCCCAGTCACCCCGTCCGCTGGCTGTTCTGGGACGCTCCCTGATGTGCCTCTACGTGCCACACAATGGGCTCCACGTGGGGTGCCCGCTCCCAGGTCCATCCGATGCCTCCTCCCCAGAACTTGCCCCCAGGCTTCTCGTTTCTTACCTCTCAGACCTCTGAGCCACATGCAAAGCAAAGCCACACATCACTGCCCAGGAGCTTGAAGCTAGCCTTACCTTGGGCCACCTCCCCTCCCCACCAAGTGTGCTGCTCAGAGCTCTGCCCACCGGGAAGGCGTCCTGATCCCCGCCTTTCAGTCACCTCCAAGGGGAGCGGGACAGCAGCAGCAAGCCCGTCTCGGCTTGCATGTTTGTAAACTGAGATCGCTGCTCCTCCTTTGCCCACTGGCCACAGAGAAGCCCGGTGAGGCACGTGTGAGCTGAGGGAGAGATGCTGGTGCGACGGCGGCAGCCTGTTTGTGCAGGTCCTCGGACCCTCTGGACCTGCTCAAGCCTGATCCCGGACGACCCACATCCCTGAGGATCGATAGCTGCTGCACCGTCCAAACTCACTGTCCAGGCCCGCCAGGACACGGCCCGTGATGGGTGGTTCTGGCTGCAGTGGCCAGATGCCCGTGCCTGCTGGCATGCAGGAGAACACCAGGACTGTCCCGCACCGCAGGCGGCCACAGCAAGACCTCGCCCCAGAGCTCAGACGGTCCACGCTGCTGCTCTCCGTGGGGCATTGTGTCCTACCACGCGGGTCAGCCCAAGATTCCAAGCTACTTGTGCCGCAGCCTGGACACACCACAGAGCCCTTCCAGGCTTTGGTCTCCACTCAAAATTAGCAGCTTTCTCCAGCGCCCGATGCACGAGTGGAGCAGAGTCGCCAAGCGCAGCACTCGCTGCCTCGAGAGCCCGAAGACACCTCCAACATGGTGCTGATTTCATAGCAGCAGAAAACCCAGGATGCGATAATTGACTTTGGAGGGGTGTCCTTGCATGCACTAAGAGGCAAGCCCCCTCCTCAGCAGGGCACCCCGAATCCTTGTCATTTCTAACTCACCAGCTTCATCAGCAAGATGGCTTTAGTATGCTGGACCCATGGAACTTCTGCAGGTTGTCTGGGTAGTTCAGACACCTTCATTCTAATTATGTCAAAGAGCAGGACTGACAGCCCCAGAGCGAGGCGGGGGTGTACACAGCTGTCCAGTCCATGCAAATGTGAACAGCTTCTGAGCCTCCTTTCAGGGGGGTCGGGTGAGTCTGACCCAGAAACCCCACCTCTAAGACTTGAAATCAAGGAGCTGGGGACACCACTGTGCAAGCCATTGCACACCACAGGGAGTTCCTCTGCAGTTCTGGTCGCCACTGGGAAAAGTCCACTCATCAGGAGCAAAACTGATGGCCACGTTAATTCCACACACACAAAACTGTGCTGTCGCTGTCGTGCTGCTGAGGCTCTCGTGGGCTCCCGGGAGGGCAGGAGTCGGTAAGGGAGATTCCACGTGGGGCCGTCCCCACTTCCTCGGGGAGGAGCTACTGAAGGTTCGCAAACCCTGCTGCTGCCCACGGGTGCAGGGGCCCAAGTCAGGGCGTGGAGAGTCCTTGAAGCTGCAGAGCACTGGCCGGGCAGATGGGCCCTCATGCCTCTCTGCAGGGACCACTGCTCTTCCCTGGAGTCTCCCTCTCCAGCAGCCCGGCCATGCGCCCATGCTCTAGGGGTGGGGACCCCAGCTGTGGCTGTGTGAACAGGCAGCAGGGCGAGGGACTGACGGGCGGGGGCCTGTGCCCACAGAGCAGGGTCTCCGGCTCCCTCAGACCAGCAGGGCCTGGACGCCGAGCCTGGCTACCCCCGAGCTGGGCTCAGGTGGGGAGCTTCCCCCCGCAGGGACACCTTTACTATACGAGGTCAGCGCTAGTCGGGGCACCCCAAATCAGAGAGCCAGAGCTGGGATGAGCTGAGAGCCAGGGAGGGTGGTGGGGCTCCTGCCCCGGGGCCTTTGCCTGTGCTGCTTCTGCCTGTGGCGCCTCTGCCTTGTCTCTGGCCTCAGCTCAGTGGGGACGGCCTTGCCACCTGCTTCCATGCACCCTCAACCCGCCCACCACACCCCAATTCACGTCCTTTACGTGCACATCCTGCTGTCTCGACACCGTCTTGTTCCTCTGGTTGACGCCTCTCCCGTGCCCCCGAGCGCAGCTCACAGGGTAGGGGCCCTCCCAGCTCATCCCCAGCCTGTCCCCAGCTGGGGTCCCAGGGATGCGGCATACGCCATCCAGTGGAGGGATGGCATCTCTCAGGGGATGGAGAAGTAGGTGGGAGGTGCAGGGAGGGTGCAGGGCCACCTGGGGCCAGGTGGGGGCCCTGGCCTTGTCCACACTGAACCTTTCAACCCACATCCTCAAAGAGTCAGAGTCGGCCGCTGGAGGAAGTGGCCAGGGCCAGTGGGTTTGGGCCTTGTTTCCTGCTTCTCGGGCAAATGAGAACCATTGCTGCGCCCACCGCCACCGCAGCTCCCCCTGCCCCGGGCCCTGGGGTCCCTCCGTGCTGCCCCGGCTACTCGAGCTTGCTGATACCTGGGCACTTGGTGATAAGACTCGTGGCTGGGTCATTTTTACCTGCCCGCTCTCATACGAACACGAGTTCCTGCGGGTGTTGTGGGTTTCTGTCGACTAGTTTTCCAGTCGTCCGTCTGCTGGGAGTCTGGGCAGACAGGGCAGGGAAGGGGACTGAGAGATGGAGGCCGGTTTCCATTTTGGGGTTGAATTCCCTTTTGGAAAGTTCCAGGTGTATCTTCGGTGCTGAGGCTCGGAGAGGTGGGGGGGCTGTCCCCACAGCGGGGCCATCAGCAGGACGGCCGGGAGGGCCACGGTCTCGTCCTCCTGGCAGATTTCCCGCAGCCCAGGGCAGGACCGGCGGGTGGGCAGCTGCAGCTCCGTTCCCATTAGTTTGGTCCAGTGCTTCTCTGTGTCTACAGACCCCTATTTGGAAGGTGCCCACCACACGGAGTCACACTGGTGACCTATGGAAACTGGCGACTGGGAGCCTGGCCTGACAGGTAGGACAGCCAGGCCGAGCAGCACGACTGCGGGATGCCCAGTTAAATTTGTATCTCAGACGGACGAGGAGAAACATTTAGGACAGGGATGTGCCTGGAGCGTGGCAAACCTGCCCCGGGGGACACCCAAGACCGCCCACCTGTGCTCACCCCTCACCTGCAGGCAGCCAGGCCAGGGGACCACTCCCGGCCCATGAAGTGGGGGCAGAAGTGCCACGTGTCACTTCCAGGGGGATGTGGTGAGTGTCACCCTGGAGCTCGGAGTGGCCGGGTGTGTGGACTCCACGTGCTGAGAGGACGCATCCAGGGCCACCAGCGCCTGGAGCCCGGCTCAGCCTCCGCCCCCGCAGAAGCCTCGAGAGGAAAGGACGATGCTCGGGGCTCACACGAGGGCCGAGCCCAGGGGCCACGGGTCAGGCAAAACGTGCAGTTTAATAAGTAGCGCGGGCTCCTCATTAGTCCCCACCCCGCCACCCCAGAGGCGTCCCTCACCCTGCCAAGGCGCCCCACCGCCTCCGTGACGGTCCCCGACCCCGACCCTGGCTCTGCAATGGATTTCCTCTTCCTCAGGACGCACAAACATGATTTCTGGGATGGACGGATCCTCGGGAGCCTGGGGAGGCCCTGCAATGCCTCGTTTTGCCACCGGATAAGGTTAATGGTATGTTTGTTTCTCGAGAAATCTTATCCACATCTCCCCAAATCTTACATCTGTTGCCGGTTGCCCAGAATCGGGCAGCGACGCTGAGGCTGCTCGGGGGCGACCGCCTGCTCCCGGCCTCTGCTCCCGCAGACCCTCCACGGCCTCGTCATCCAAGCCGGGCGCGCTCTGAAAAAAGACGTTGCCTTCTCAGTGCCTTCTGAGAGAAGACCCCATGGATTCGCTTAAAAAGAGAAAAACTGACCGCTGGGAAGGGGGAAAGTGGGTAGTTCCAGAAAGGCGGGCTGGTGGGTGCGGCTTCATCCCGGCGACGGTCTGCGGGCACCCAAGGGCCGCCTCCGAGCAGGCTGGGGCGCAGCTCAGGAAGGTGGTGCATCGCATGTGGAAGCTTGTCGTGGCTGCGAACCGTGAGATCCGACGATTACTCTGCGAGTCCGATTGACACAACATAGTAGTTTCCTGTGGCTGTTGTCACAAAATACCACAGCCAGGTGGCTTCAAGTACAGGAATTTATTCTGTCACAGTCTGGAGGCCAGAAGACCCAAATCAAGGTGGGGGCAGGACCGCGCTCCCCCTGAGACTGGAAGGATCCGTCCTGACCTCTCTCCCAGCTCCTGGTGGCTCTGCCATCCTCAGCGATTCTCGGCTTGTTGACACGTCACTCCCGTCTCCACCTCTGTCCTCAACTGGCATCTCCCTGTGTCTCTTTCTTTTCTTCTAAGGACGCCAGTCACTGCGTTATCAAGTATGACCTCCTTTTGACTCACCTGATTATATCTGCAAAGGTCCTGGTTCCAATCCAGTCTCCTTCTGAGGTTCTGGGTGGACATGGATCTCCGGGCGGGGGTGGGGTTGGGGGGCCGCTCTTCAACCAGCCTGCACTGGTTTGCAAACCCTTCAAAACTGCACACGGATTCTCAGGCCTGAATCAGCCCCGATTCCAGTCGCTGGGGGTCCAGCCCGTTTTCCTGATCTGTAGAATCAGAAGCATCAGGTGGAAAGGGGGACAAGCCAACCAGGGGCTCCCTCTTTTGATGGGCCTCAGCCTCCCCCCACCGCACCCGTCACAGGGGCCGGGCCCCAAGGCAGCGGTGCACGCACAGCCCTGTCCATGACTCCAGCTGCCGCCTGCAGTGGTGGCTGCTGCTGCGTGAACACCTCCGTCTGGAAACCCGGACTGTGCTGGGCCAGGGAGCGAGCGGCCGTGGGAAGGGGCATCGCTTTCTCGCTCACGGTCCGGGGCTTGTTATGGGCGGCAACCTCACCACGGACGAAAATCTTTCCACCTGGAGCTGAAACTCCGCGGAGATGATAAATCTTCTCCCCCCACGCCTGGCTTTCAGAAACGGTGCCTGCCATGTGTAGTAAGAAAAATGTCTGCGTGCGGCTGGACGTGGCAGGCACATGGTAAAGAGCTTAGCTCTCGTCCCCCACCCCAAACACAAAGCCTTTTCTTTCTCCAGCTGGAAACGCGTATGGGCCACGTTGCAAAGAGCTCTTTCAACATTCGATTTTAAATTATTTGAATTAAATCTGGAATCCTTCCGGGCCCTGTGCTCTACGGGTTATTTATCACTGGCTAAGTGTAGAAGTCTGTTTCACATCTCCAGGGACTGCCCCGACTTAGAAGCCGCATCTGAAATGTTATAAACTATTTAAAAGCAAGAGCCTGGCCGCGTCCAGGCTGAGGGGCGCGTTAGCACCGGCTTGTTGGGAGCTCCCGGGGAAGACGCGGGCGACGCCCGCACCCTCGCTCATGTGCTTTAGCTTTCCTCCTCTGGGTAATCACCTTAATACACTTGAAAATAAACCTTTTCTCACTGAGGCAGGGGTGATGTTTCCCCCTTATTTAGCAAGCATTGATTTTTTTCCCTCCTGCCCCACGTCCTGCCTCACTGTGAAGTTAACAAGCCGGCTTTTGTCCCCCGGCCCCATCCCCTGCCCCCAGAGCCCGTGGCAGTTCCACCCGGGTGCCAGCAGGGGGCAGGAAGTGCTCTCTTTTGAGGGCCACCCGGGGTGCTTCTGCAGCACTGGCTTCGGGATGCCCCCTCTTTTGGCTGCCCCTGTGGCAGCGGTGAGCTGGGGAGGGGTGGACTCTTGACACAGATGCAGGGGCGAGGGAGGCTGGGACTTTGCTCAGTGGAGGCTGGAGGAGAGGAAAACCCCAGTTTGTCTGGGATGTCATAGGTCGGGACATAAAAGAATTAAGAATTGGGCAGCCATGGTGGTTTAAATAGGTGAGGCCCCTGGAGAGCCCTAGCTGAGCCCAGCCAGGGTTCTTCCACAGCTGACCCGTGCTTATGGGGCCATGCTCCGCAGCGGGCCATAGCGTGCTTGTCTCCCCAGATCCCGGTGGTGCCCTGACACTGACACTGGCAGAGATATCCCTGCTGACCATGGGGGAAACCAAGGTCCAGAGTGCTCGTGATTGGGTTGGAGCTGGATGGTGACTCTCCACCCCAATCCTGGTGCTCCAGTGGATACATCCAGGGGACGGCCCCCAGTGATCCCACCTCCCTATGTAACTCCTGCCCTTAGTCTGGGCTCCCTGCAGAAGTGACGGGATGCCACTCCCAAGAGCATAGTAAGGTGGTAAGAAGACCGTAGCTTCCGTCTCAGGCTGGTGGTCTCTCTCAATCTCTCTCTCTCTGCCCACCCCCCACCCCCCCAGTTTGTTCCTCCTAAGGGAAGCCAGATGCCACACCGTGTGGCCGCTTGAGAGAGCCCCGGTGTTGAGGGACCAAGGCTGGCCACGGCCACGTGAGTGAGCCTGGAATCTAAACTCTCCTCAGCCACCCAGTCAAGCCCTCAGAAGGGGCCCCAGCCCTAGCCAACACTTGGCAACCACATGAGTGACCCCAAGTCAGAAGCACCCACATGACCTGTGCCCAGAAACTGGGATAAATGTTTGTTGTTTTAAGCTGCCAAAATTTGGGGTAACTCATTACACAGCAAGGACTAAAACATTTGCTTTCTGTACCATATGCAGAGCGTTCTTCTGAAACACTGGCTGGGGTCCCTTTATCACGAGGCCCCACATGCCAGCCTGGGGCTCCAGGGCTGGGAGACCCACTTGCCTCCTTCACATTGATGGAGCCAGTCCTCGTGGGAAGGTGTCGTGGGTGGAGTTGCGTCCCCACTCTCTGAGAGTCATGCACTGAGGTCCTGACCCCCAGTACCTGTGGATGGGAGCTCATGTGGAAATAGGGTCTTTGCAGATGATCAAGGTAAGATGAGATCATTAGGGTGGGCTCTAGTCCAATATGACTGATGTCCTCAAAGAAAGGAATTTAAACACAGGCATGCTAATAGGGAGAACACCAGGAGAAGTTGGAGTGACACTTCCCTAAGCACAGGAGCTAGCAGCTGCCAGGACAGAGGCCGAGGACAGGTCCTTCCTTGGCACCTCCAGGGGTGGCATGGCCCTGCCCACACTTGATGTCGGGCTCCGGCCTCCAGAACCGCGAGATGGGGAAGTTCTGTGGCTGAGCTGCACAGTTTGCAGGACGCTGTTTCTGCTGCCCTGGAAATGCACACAGCAGGTATTGCAGTGGTAGCCCTCCATCTTCATTTGTCACTTGGGGGCTTTTAATACCTAGAAAGGAGAGAGCCTTTGAGGAGCAGGCCCCCATCCTTCAAAAATGGGGTGTCAGACCCTGGGGGGAAGAGGGAGGAGGAAATTGGAAAAGCACATCACATGTCAGGCAGTCGGGCAGCTTCTGCACACGTTGTAAACATGTGCGCCCGCCACCCGCGCTGTCCTGCGCCAGAAGTGCCTGCAAAGTGCACGCCACGCCTGTGGTGGTGGGTGAGCAAGCTTGGCCTGTAATAGTAAACAGCAAGGAAATAAAACAGAAAACAGAAAAAAGCACAATCACTGAAAAAGTCTTAGGTGGAAAACCTCACTAGGGATCGGTTAAATGAATTAGGTAAAGTGGACGACGGGTCACTGAGCGGCTGATCCAAAGAGAAACACCTGCCTCGTGCTCCCTCGAAATAAAGCGCGGCATGAACGCGCTATGTGGAGAAGGCAGGTCCATCTGTAGGAAAAGGCCAGTGCTGGGTGTTTCTATATGTATTTGTGCCTGGAAAACCTCTAGAGGAGGCAGACCCGAGGTTAACCGAGGGCACACTTGCAGCGGCACCCGGGGGCTGGTGAGGAGCGGTCTTCCTCCGTGACTTACCCAGTGTCCATGGCCTTAATCCTGCACCTGGAAAAGCTTTCCCCTTTGAAATGAGATGGTGATAACAGTAAGAGCACAGCTGACCCGCAGGAGCGGGGACTGAGATCCGAGCTCACGCCTTGGCTGATGTCACACCCGGAGACCTGCCCAGCCAGGTCCCAGAGGCCCACCCGCTGCTGGGAGCCAGCTCCAGGGCTGTCTCCTTCCTGCCAGGGCTGCAGCCTCTCCCGTCTCTGACGAGGCCCAGGAGGGGCACGGCCCCGGTGCCCCACCGTGTGCACAAGCAGAGCAAAGTTGAGACGGCACCACGCCAAGGCTTCCAAGTCCAGGGGAGGCCAGGCTGCCCTGTGCACGGACACTGCCCGGACCCCTGGAGGTGGGCGAAACCCCACACTGTCCGCTCCTGTGGCCACTCAGTCTTCCAAGTAGCAGAGGCGCCTGGCAGCTCAGCAGTCTGGGCCCAGAGTCAGACGCATCTTCCGTCTTCCCAGGTGTTAGGCACCGAGTCTGGGCGTGTGTAATTGCTGAGCCACCGCGAGGCCTGGCCCCTAGGAACCTGGCCACGGAGGGGCAGTCCTGGCCCGTGCCACAGGCAGGGTGGAGAGGACAGCTCCCGTGTGGATGTGATGTATGTGTCCTGTGCACATTCGCCTGCTGGAGCCCTAACCCCAATGTGATAGTTGGAGGCAGGGCCGCTGGGAGAGGGTTTGGGTTAGATGAGGTCACAAGGATGGGCCCCAGGACGGGGTTAGTGTCCTCATTAGAAGAGGAGGAGGCCAGAGCTCCTTCTCTGTCTGCCACGTGAGGACACAGCAGGAGGACGGCCTTCACCAGGACCTGACCACACTGGCACCCAGATGTCTGATGTCCGGCCTCCAGAGCCGTGAAAGATAAATGTCTGTTGCCCAAGCCCCTGTCTGTGGCATTTTGCTATGGCAGCCCGAGCTGACCACCACCCACCCACACCATGGGTGACACCACTGTGCCATGGGCTTGGGTCCCAGGGGTTAGCCCACCCAGATGGCTGACACCCCATGAGGGAGACGCTCCTGGGGGGCTGTATTTCCCAGCCCGCCCTGCAGTCAGGTGGGGCTGAGGCACGGAGCCCTGGAGACTGCTGCAGGGATGGCCCCTGCGTTCCTGGCATCTGGAACCTAGGACCCCACACCTCAGTCTCAGGATCCCAGTCACACCTGTCCCAGCTAAGAGGTCCAGTGGGACTGGAACCCCCATCCTGTCAGGCACAGAAGTGTGTTTCCTCCAAAGCCTTCACGCACGATGCATGACAGCCTCACACAGGAAAGCAGACAGGAAGGGATCACCAGGCCAGATGCTAACCCCACGATGCACCTACCCAGGGGGCCTCCACAGGGCCACGGGAGGGCCAGGCTGGCTTCACAGAGGGCTCCTGACGCCCAGTGCACATCGGGTTGGCCGCCGAGGCTCAGGCCAGCCCCACCCTGCCCCACCCAGCCAGCCTCAGAGGGCTGTGGGGACAGGTGACCTGGGGATGTCATCTCTGACCACACCTGGACTGGGAGACACCTCAGAGCAGGTAGGACTCCTGGATGCTGCACCAGCAACTTCAGGACACCACGGACTCTGCAGAAGCCCAAAGTTACCAAGGAGGGAAGTGAACAAGGCAAGAGAGGAGGCTCACTTCAGCCACCATGCGGGGGGAGGATGGAGGGGGGAGGAGG
>NW_007729638.1:46982-57714 GCF_000696425.1 Galeopterus variegatus | reverse complement strand
TAGGGAGGGGAGGAGGGAGGAGAGAGGAGGTAGAGAGAGGGAGGAGGGAGGATGGAGGAGGGAGGGGAGAAGGGAGGAGGGAGGGGAGAAGGGAGGAGGGAGAGGGAGGGAAGAGGGAGGAGGGAGAGAGAGGAAGGAGGGAGAGGAAGAGGGAGGGGAGGAGAGAGAGAGAGGGAGGAGAGAAGAGGGAGGAGGAGGGAGGGGGATGAGTGAGTGAACGAACAGGTGGGTTGTTGGAGGGAGGGAAGGATGGAAGGATGGATGGTGGAGGAGGGAGGGATGACGGCGGGCGGGTGACACAAATTCCATCTTAGAGACCCTGAAGGGCCACGTTGCCAGGAACAGCGCTCAGAGGTTTGGGGTTCTCGGGGACCGATGGGGCAGTGAGGTCACAGAGCAGCCATCGCTGGGGGCACCCTGGACTCAGCAGCCCCCCGAGCCGTTCCCAGCCTGTCTCCTGCAAGGACAGTGCATCTTGCCATCTGGGGGTCGCCCTGCTGCCGGGCTGCCGACACTTGGACCAGGTTCTCTGTGAGCAGGATCTGGCTGCCAGATGTTGGTCAGGACTAATGAGCCCAGAGCGCTGGACAGTAATTGGCTGAGGCTCTGGGCACCAGTGACAGATGAAACCGGGGACGATGGGACAGACAGAGACACAGACCCCTGGCCTACGGGGTGCCCAGCAGACCCAGGGCTGCCCATCCCAGGTCTGGATGCCTGGCAGCTTTCCAAGTGTGCCCAGCGTCTGCCCACCTCCACCATGGCCTCGGGGCTCCTCCAAGGGGAAGGGGCTGGGGTGGGGGTGGCAGAGGCTGCTGCTGGGCGCCACTGCTGGAGCAGAAACAAGCTGCAGCCTTCCTGCGGAGGACGGAAACGATGGCCCTCAGAAGCAGCACAGGGCGCGCCCTGCCCTGCCAACGGGGACCGAGTTACAGCCAGTTTGCCCATAAACTCGTTCAAGCGATTTACGAGCTTGGCCAGCACGGGGTGGCGGCGGGCAGACTCAGGAGGAGAGGGAAACGTCCTTGTGTTCATGGCAGCCACAACCTTTGCCGTGAGCGCTGCTGCGCCCCACGTGCTCCGCGGCTGGCTCGGCTACCGCGAGCTTCTGTCCTGTGGAGCATCACGTGCCTCCGAGTCTCACCTGCATGGAGACACACGTGGCCCCCCCAAGACCTGCAGACCCCGGGGGTCAGAGTGTTGAGGCGTTTCTGCGATGGCTGCTGTGATGTCTCCCACCAGCGACAGGAAGGAGGGCTGAGGTCCCCGGCACCTGCGAACCAGGGGGTGGAATTTCTGCCCCGGGGAAGCTCGAAACCAGCACAACATCACGTAGGCCGTGGCTCATAAACCCACCTGATTTTCCCAGTGGCCACGTGGTGTCACCCCCAGAGAAGGTCCCTGACTTCTTGGTATTAGCGTCGTCAGCGTCCTTCCTGAGTTTTCCAGCTCTGACCACACAGAAAACAACCCGTCAGCCCCGCTAGACACTTAATGGCGAGGACAGAAGGGTTGGCAGAGGCTGGCGGCCCCACTCTGAGGCTCTCGGTTCCACCAGCAAACCCAGAAATGACGGTTAGAAGGCCAGCCTTGTCCCCAGCATCGGGGAGTCCCAGGCAGCGCCCAGGGAAAGCCCATTCCCGGCTGCAAACTGCTTCTCCCGAGTGGACAGAGAGGAGCACCGTGGAGCCTGCTTCCCACGCCCACTCTGCTGGGCTTGTGGCACCCAATGACCGGGACCGTTTGGGATTGTCAGGGCAGGCGGGGGCCAGTGGGGGTCACAGGGAGACCAAGAACAGCTGGCAACAGACGGAGATGCCCAGACCTAACCTGGAGGCTGGCGAAGAGGCCAGGCCTGGGGAGGGCTGGGGCTTGCGTGTTCTTGCATCATGTGCACACGTGAGAGGCTCCTGGCCCCTGGGATGTGCGTCGTCACAGCAGCAGCGTGCAGAGGAGCCTCAGAATGCCCGGCAGCACACGCGCAGAACCAGGCCGTCCGAGCTCTGTAGGCTAAACTGTCTCCTCCTCCGTCCCTCCTGAAAAGGCCAAATGCCCCAGCCAGCCCAAGACCAGGGGGACATGCCCGCGTGCCCTGCCAGAGAGTTCTGCTCACACCTGCGCTGTCACGTCACCTCCCACCGTGGACCACTTTGAGGGCCAAAATCTAGAAACCGGCAGAGTGTGTTCCTCCTGATTCAGCCCGGCACGCTGGGAAATAAGGAGAAATTCCAGCAAAGCCAAGAACCGAGAGCCATGTACCCAGGTCTTTTGTGACACAAGCAGCCTGGGGTCCTGAGATGCAGATTTCTGCCCGTGGCCCCTGTCCCCCACAGCAGAATGCTAGGGATGGGCTGTCCCCAAAATGTTGGACCCTCCCACATCTTAGAAGGCTGACAGTGATCGTGGGTGATGGATCTGGGCCATGCAAAGCCAGGTCTCGGAAGACATCACAGCCGCTCAGTCCCTTCCCGGGCACAGGACACCCTGCCAACCACAGGCGGGAAGAGCGCAGCCTGGGGGCCGTGCTGTCCCTGAACGGTCCCATGGCTGTCCTGGCTCAACATGGTGCCCATCTGGAGCACATGTGGCAGGATGGCTGGCCCCTGAGCCCAGTACCCAGTAGGGCTGGTGGAGGGAGGTACTTCCACCCTCTGCAGAGCAGGGAGAGGACGGCTTACACCTCGTCTGAGCACTTCAGGAGCTGGCCACATGAACAGCCACCCATCAGCCAGGACCCCAGACTTTGTTAAGGACAGCAGGGACAGGCTTGCTGTAGCCACTCCCATCTTCATCATAGGTCTACACCGCATGTCTACACCACACATCATCAGAGGTTTATAGCACACGATGACATCAACGGTCTACACCATGCGTCTACACCGCATGTATTATTAATGCCTGTTGTGGGTTAGAGGGCCCAGCAGGAACCACCAGCAGAAGGAGCCGTGGGGCTCCGGGAGGGAAGTGGCCCGGGGGGCCATCCTCTGGTGAATCTTCCGGATTTCTGGACGGGAGAAGGAGCTGGACTGGAGGGTAAGTTTGGACACGATGTGGGTGGGGTCGGGGAGAACAGTTAGATAAACCTCATGTTCTCCAAGGCCCCCTCCCAGGTTCAACTTTCTCCTTCTGTCTTCCCAGTCTGAACACCAGGCCAGGGTCCAAGTTCTCCCCAGAGAGGCCAGAGAGGGTGTTCCTTGGCTGCCCTAGAACCACTTTCCTGGTCTGCTCATGGGCCTTGGCCCTGATGACCTGGTCTTTTCTGACCATGCCTCAGGGGGCTTGGCTGGACCTGCCATGGGCTGGAGACACACTGGCATCCCAGGCTCCAATGGGGACTGCGTGTTGTGAAACAACAGGGCTGTGTCTTCACAGGCTGCTGGGTTCCCAGCTCTATGAGCTGCTGGGCATTGCACTGTGCCAGCACTTTGGGGTCTGCAGAGAGGCATGAGGGGCCTGACCTCAAGCTAGAGCAGGGACATGTGTGCCTGGACAAAGAATCAGTTAAGCCAAGCAGGCTTTGCTTAGCATCTACCCTGTGGGACAGAGAGGGAGGGCTAATGGGAGAGAAAGAAATCCCCGAGGGCTTCCTGGAGGAGTCTGCGTTCAAGAACCTGCTGTGAATGCCTGCGCCCAGGGCTGCGGCCCTCGCCCTCCACGGCGGTGCTTGGTTAGGCCCTTAGCGAAGGCGGTGTGCTTTTGTTTCCCCACAAACGGCGGCCTGGGGGCCAGAGAGACCAGTTCTCTGGAAACCCCCAGGCTGGGCAGCTTCTGTCCGTTCTAAAGCGAGGCCCCTGCTCAAGTCCACAGGCTTGTCAACACCCCTGAGGACACAGCCTGCCTTCCTTTGTTAGTGCCTCACACTGGAGGGGGCGTGGAGGCTCAGAGCCCCACCCCCAAAGGCCTCTGATGCGCTGAGGACAGTGGTTGCCTTGGTGGGATTGTTACCTAGGGCACAGCTGTCCCTGAAAAAGCTGCAGTGGGCCAGACCACCTGAAAGGAGAGCAGACAGGCTGCAGGGGATGGAGGGTGCGCACGCAGTGGGGGCAGCCTGCTAGCCCTGCCAGGGAGACGCCCCGAGAGCCGTGGAACCCTGTGCCCTCAAAACTTCCAGAGAAACCTCTTGTGTCACAAAGTGGCCTGAGAGGGTTCTGCTTTTTTTTGGCCAAGCTGGGAAGAGAATGCTGCAGACATGTCTAGTCCACACGGATTGGATCGTCCAGCTGTGATTTTTGACAATGGGTCTGGGCTCTGCAAAGCAGGCCTGTCTGGAGAGATTGGGCCCCGCCACATCATCAGCTCCGTTGTGGGGCACCCCAAGCTCAAGACGCCCTTGGCAGGGGCCAACCAGAAAAAGTACTTTGTGGGGGAAGAGGCCCTGTACAAGCACGAGGTCTTGCACCTGCACTACCCCATCGAGCGGGGCATTGTCACGGGCTGGGACGACATGGAGGGACTCTGGAAGCATCTCTTCGAGTGGGAGCTGGGCGTGAAACCCAGCGAGCGGCCAGTGCTCATGACCGAGCCCTCCCTGAACCCCAGGGAGAATCGAGAGAAGACGGCGGAAATGATGTTCGAGCGCTTCGGCGTGCCTGCCTTCTACCTGTCGGACCAGGCGGTGCTGGCCCTCTACTCCTCGGCCTGCGTCACTGGCCTGGTGGTGGACAGCGGGGATGGGGTCACCTGCACCGTCCCCATCTTTGAGGGCTACTCCCTCCCTCATGCAGTCAACAAGCTCTACGTGGCAGGCAGGGACATCACGGAGCTTCTCACCCAGCTGCTCCTGGCCAGTGGACGGACCTTCCCATGCATGCTGGACAAGGCCCTCGTGGGTGACATCAAAGAGAAGCTGTGCTACGTGGCCTTGGAGCCAGAGAAGGAGCTCTCTCGGAGGCCAGAGGAGGTCCTGCGAGAGTACAAGCTGCCTGATGGGAACATCGTCAGCATCGGGGACCAGCTGTACCAGGCGCCCGAGGCCCTGTTTGTGCCTGAACATCTGGGCATCCAAAACCCGGGGCTCTCGAAGATGGTCTCCAACAGCATCACCAAGTGTGACACTGACATCCAGAAGATCCTCTTCGAGGAGATTGTGCTGTCTGGGGGCACCACTCTATTCCAGGGGCTCGATGACCGCCTGTTGAGGGAGCTGGAGCAGCTGGCGTCCAAAGGGACCCCCATCAAGATCACGGGCCCCCCTGACCGGTGGTTCTCTACGTGGATCGGGGCCTCCATTGTCACCTCTCTGAGCAGCTTCAAGCAGATGTGGGTCACTGCTGCAGACTTCAAGGAGTTCGGGACATCCGTGGTCCAGAGAAGATGCTTCTGAGGGACCTTGGGCATGGGGCAGCTGTGGGAGGCATGCTGGGCCCTTGGCAGGATGGTGAATAAAGGACAAAATGATGGAGCGTTTGGCCACGTTGGACTCGGTTCATTCTTGGTGGCAGCAGAGTAACGCCTGAGCCTGGAGGTGAACATCTTTTAAGTGGTCTGTGTGCTCCCCTCCCCTTCCTTTGCTCCCGAGAAAGCCCTGGGCTGTGAGCTGAGGCTGCGTCCATCTGCAGAGTTTGGACTGAAAGCAGGGTCCTGGCCTCAGCCCCAGAGGCGGGACTCAGTAGGGCCCTGAAATCTTTTCAAAGAAGGGTCCTAGGTGGGTGTGAGAGACAGAGTCAGCGGTGGGGTGGAGGGGGTGGCGGGGACCTTGCCTGTCACAACAGGGCTGCCACTTGGCTTTGACGAGGCCAGGCAGCTAAACGGGACCGAGCCCTTGTCCTCGGCATATGGGGACAGACGGGGATGAAAACCACCATTTGTTTAGGGACCTCTAAGTTCAGGGCCCCTGCTCCCAAGTGGTGTATTAAGAATCAACATCCGTACTTAATGTTTGTAGGTTTTCTGTGCGTGTGTGTGCGTGTGTGTGTGCGTGCGTGTGTGTGTGCGTGTGTGTGTGTGTGAGTGAGTGTGTGTACGTGTGTCTGGATTAGTCTCCATGGCAGGCTGTTTTCCATCATGTGAAGTGAGCGTACTCTGGATCAGAAGACAGCATGTAGTTGGGTCATTTTTTTATCCACTCTATTAATCTCTGCCTTTTAACTGGTGTATTTAGACTGTTTACATGTAAGGTGACGGGTACGTCATGTCGTAAGTCTGCCGTTTTATTGTTTCTGCCTTTTTCTTCTGTTTCTCATTCCCGTCTCCCCTGTCTTACCTTTGAGCGGCTTACTTGAACACTTTTTAGGATTCTATCTTCTGTGTAGTGGTTTTGAGTATATTTCTTTGACAGGTGTTGTAATGAGGCCCTAGGTATTTCCCTCCATATGTGCATCTACATATGACACAATCCACAGGATTGACATTTCACCACTGAGAGTGAAGTGTAAAACCTTCTGTTTGGGACCCTCCACCTTCCTCACTTTTAGAATATAATTGTCTTGTGCTTTCTACATATTGAGCACAACATTAGATTATGTTAGAATTTTTCTTCAAACATCACACGTGACTTAAGAAACTCATGAGGAGAATAGTCTACTATATTTACCTCTATTTTTACCCAGTCTTGACATAGAAGGTGCTTGGTTTGCACGGGCTTGTGTTTCGGGACACACCTCTGGGTTTCAAGCCACTCCCCAAGGTCTCAGGCCCCCTCCCCTAGGCTTTGCTCTGGAGAAGAATTACTATTGCCAGTTAGACATATTTTCAGCAGCAACATGGGGAAAATGAGACCACAAGGGGCAGACTTATGCAAATCCAGTGGCTGGGCATGCTCTGTACAGAGGGGTGATAGAACCCCGGTAGCCGAGCATGCTCTGAAAGTGGAATTTATCCTCTGAATCACCTTCCACTAGGGATGCTAAAGAGCACAGAATACTCCTGAATACATACAGTGCCTGTGATAGAATTTGACCAATGAACATGCTCCAAAAAGAAACCAGCTGAGCACCTGAAAGACTGTGTTATATAACTGGGAAACACCCCCTTGATTGAATATTCATTAGATAGTGGAACTGTCAAAGCCAAATCCCAGCAGAAGGCGGGGCTGTTTCTCACTTTCCTGCAGCCAGCCTGCGTGTGGCTGGCTGCGGGGTGGAGGCTTTAATTTCGTGTTAAGCTTACTTTCAGCTGGTGGCTGCTCATTCTCTTGAGCCAACCCGCACTCCGTACCGAACTTTAAGTGTGTAGTTCTTACTTTTGTATTAAGCTTGGTGTGAGCCCTGCTCGTCTCTGGAGCTGGGCTGCTCTTTCTCTGTGAAGTCTGTGTCTCTTATTCATTATATTAAACCTGCCCTCACTTTCTACTGTGACTCTGCTTTTGACTTCTTTCCTGTGCTGGAGTCAGGAACCTGGTAAGTGGACAGGGTAGGTTGAGGCCGACTCTCAGATCCCCCAGACCCTCTCCTCTGGAATCAATCTGACATTCTTTTGTCCCTTCTGAAGTTCCAAACTCCTCCTGCTGTTATTTCCTTTGTGTTTAGAGAACTTCCTGTAGGCATTCTGCAAGGGTAGGTTTGCTAGCCGCAAATTTCCTCAGTTTCCCTTCACCTGAGAATGTCTATTTCTCCATCTTTGAAGGGTGTGTTCGCTGGACATAGAATTTGCAATTAACAGTTTTCTTTTAGCACTTGAAAAGTGTTGGGCCAGTTCTTTCTGGCCTCTGTGCTTTTGGATCAGGAATCTTATTTGATCCATGTATCACTGTAGGTAATGTGTCATTTCTCTCTGGCTGCCTTCAAGAGTATGTAGATTTCAGAGGTTTAATTATTGTCTTAGTCCATTTTTCTGCTGCTATAATAGAATAACACAGACTGAATAAAAAGAAAAGAGATTTATTTGGCTCACCACTCTGGAGACTGGGAAGTCCAAGACTGTGGCCACAGCATCTGTTTGGTATCTGGTGAGGGCCTTCTTGCTGCACTATCCATGGCGTAAGGCAGACGAGAGAGAAGTCAAGAGACAGAAAAATAGAACTGAACTTATCCTTTTATCAGGAGCCCACTCCTGCAAAAATGAACCCACTCCCTCTGTAATGTGTTAATGCATTCATGAGGGCAGAGTCCTCATGGCCTAACCATCTCTTCATCCTGTTACACAGCAGTTAAGTTTCAACAAAAGTTTTGGAGAGGACATTCAAGCCACAGCAATTACGATGTATCTTGGTGTGGATTTCTTTGGGTTTATCACACCACCTTCTTCCACCTTGTGAATGCTGGGTGTGGCTGGAGGTTCAGCTCCCTTCTGGGACCCACTGGTGCCAGGGGTGGTGCTGAGGAAGTGCTGGCTAGATCTGGCTCACACCTGCTCCTTCCGTCTCATAGCTGCTGGGCAGAGGTGGGGCTGGGGATGAGGTGGGGGCAGGGCGGGGGTGGATGGAGTGTAGAGGGGTGTTAGATCAACTTTCCACTCTTCCCGCTGAGACCGTGGAGGCAGGATGTGGTTTTTCCATGGGGGTTCAGCTAGAAGTAGGAAGCTGATTCCCAACAAGGTATTCTGTTATGAGGGCCACCATTTTCCCATCCTTTCTTTTCTGGGAGCTTTTTGTCTGAGCCTGTTGGAGATTTTGGGTTGGAGGCTTCTGAGCACCCTGTTAAACATACATGGGAGACAATACAAGCTCAGGGAACTCCCAGGTCCTAAGGTCCCTAGGCAGCCTGGCTTCTCCTTCCCACCTTTCGGAATCTTCCTATTTTTGTCTGTTGTATTACATCCAGGGCTTTTTAGTAATTAGAGCAAGAGACTTGGAGAAGTGGGGCCCTTGAACAATGTTCTTATTTTTTCTGTAGTTCCTGAAGGTCACAAGGGACCGTAGAGAGGGCTCCTGGTCCCCACTGTCAAAGCTCTCCCCAGCAGGGTCACTCAGTTTTACAGGTGAGAATGTCAAGGCTCAAAAGTTGTGACATTCCAAGGCCACACAGGGAGTTGAGAGCAGAGCCCAGCCCAGAGTCCCAGACAAGGACTCTCTCTCCTTTGTACACTCTATCTGCACCCTGCTTCACCTGAGACTGTGGCTGTGCTATACTAAACTACACTGCAAATAAGAGGGTAACCAAACAAAACTCTTTTTTTTCCACTCGAGATACTCTAACTGCTTTTTCTTTTATGGTGGCCATTGCCACTACTGTTACTGCTATGGTGGTGATGGTGGTGATGATGATGATGGTGATGGTGATGATGGTGATGATGATGGTGATGATGATGGTGATGGTGATGATGGTGGTGATGGTGGTGATGGTGGTGATGATGATGATGGTCGTGATGACGGTGATGGTGATGATGATGATGGTGATGGTGATGGTGATGATGGTGGTGATGGTGATGATGGTGGTGATGACGGTGATGGTGATGATGGTGATGATGATGATGGTGATGGTGATGATGGTGATGATGATGATGGTGATGGTGATGATGGTGATGATGATGGTGATGGTGGTGATGGTGGTGATGATGATGATGGTGGTGATGACGGTGATGGTGATGATGATGTTAGTGATGGTGATGGTGACTGGCCCATGAGGTAATGAGGCGATGATGATGATGGTGGTGATGATGGTGATGGTGATGATGGTGATGATGATGGTGATGATGTGATGATGGTGGTGATGATGATGGTGATGATGATGATGGTGATGATGATGGTGATGGTGATGATGGTGATGGTGATGATGGTGATGATGATGGTGATGATGTGATGATGATGATGGTGATGATGGTGATGATGATGGTGATGATGATGATGATGATGGTGACGGTGATGATGGTGGTGATGATGATGGTGGTGATGATGATGGTGGTGATGATGATGGTGGTGATGACGGTGATGATGGTGATGATGATGGTGATGATGTGATGATGGTGGTGATGATGATGATGGTGGTGATGATGGTGATGATGGTGGTGATGATGATGATGGTGGTGATGATGGTGATGATGGTGGTGATGATGATGATGGTGGTGATGACGGTGATGATGGTGGTGATGATGGTGATGGTGATGATGGTGATGATGATGATTGTGGTGATGATGATGGTGGTGATGATGGTCATGGTGGTGATGACAGTGATGGTGATGATGATGATGATGATGGTGATGATGGTGATGATGATGGTGATGGTGATGATGGTGATGATGATGATGATGATGGTGATGATGGTGATGATGATGGTGATGGTGATGATGGTGATGATGATGATGGTGGTGATGATGATGGTGGTGATGATGGTGATGATGGTGATGGTGATGGTGATGATGTGATGATGATGGTGATGATGATGGTGATGATGGTGATGATGATGGTGATGATGGTGATGATGATGATGGTGGTGATGATGGTGATGGTGGTGATGATGATGATGGTGATGATGGTGATGGTGATGATGGGGATGATGATGGTGATGATGATGATAATGATGATGGTGATGATGATGGTGATGATGGTGATGATGATGATGGTGATGATGGTGGTGATGGTGATAATAATGGTGATGGTGATGATGATGGTGGTGATGATGATGGTGGTGGTGGTAATGATGGTGATGATGATGATGATGATGGTGGTGATGATGATGGTGGTGATGGTGATGGTGGTTTTCTGATTGTGAGGTCTTCTTCAGCACTGTGTTCTTTTCAGGGCACTGAAGTGAATAGAGGGAAAGCAGCCCCCAAATCCCTGGTAGAGTCCATAGCAGGAGCGTTGTAATCAAACTAGCTTCTATTATGGCTCCTTGAGGTGGGTGGAAGACCCATG
>NW_007729638.1:38235-46670 GCF_000696425.1 Galeopterus variegatus | reverse complement strand
GTGATGGTGATGATGGTGATGATGATGGTGATGGTGATGATGGTGGTGATGATGATGGTGGTGATGATGATGGTGGTGATGGTGATGGTAATGATGGTGATGGTGATGGTGATGATGGTGATGATGATGGTGATGGTGATGATGGTGGTGATGATGATGGTGGTGATGGTGATGATGGTGATGGTGATGGTGATGATGGTGATGGTGATGGTGATGATGGTGGTGATGGTGATAATAATGGTGATGGTGATGATGATGGTGGTGATGATGATGGTGGTGGTGGTAATGATGGTGATGATGATGATGATGATGGTGGTGATGATGATGGTGGTGATGGTGATGGTGGTTTTCTGATTGTGAGGTCTTCTTCAGCACTGTGTTCTTTTCAGGGCACTGAAGTGAATAGAGGGAAAGCAGCCCCCAAATCCCTGGTAGAGTCCATAGCAGGAGCGTTGTAATCAAACTAGCTTCTATTATGGCTCCTTGAGGTGGGTGGAAGACCCATGGGAGTGTCAGGCAGGTGGGGCTGCTGCTAGTGAGGAGGAGAAGAGGTAGGAACCATGGGGTCAGGCTTTGTATCTGCAGCTTGACACTGCATTGATCTGGAGCTGTCTAATATAAAGGACCAGAGTTTGGTTAAGTCTCAGAGGAGAAGAAAGGTCTTCCTCTGGCTTTTAACTGCTTAGACCCTGCCTATCAGGAGCCCACAGAAAATAACTGGAGACTGTTTCCCTATTTATAAGATGTGGATTCCCACCCCCAGACCTTGGCAGGGGCCTATTCAAGCCTCATCCCATCCTTTCCCATCCCTATGGCCCTGAACAAGATCTTTCCATGAAATAACATTTGGATGCTGCAGGCCACAAGCTCTGCTTAAGGGGTTCCTGGTTCAAAACTCATGGGCGGGAGAGGAGGAGGATGTGGGAGCAGAGACCAGGGAATGTGTGAACCTGGAGCTGTGTGATACTGATCCGCCCAGTGTCTCTGCTGGGGCCCAGATGCTGTCAGCTCCCCTACCCCTGCTGAGGGCCTCTCTCCCAGCCAGGCCAAAAGCGACCACTCATGGCCTCAATGTCAGCTTGTGTGACTTTGGAGTCCAGACTCCTCCATATTCCATGGGTGGAGAGTGCATAGGGCTGCCCTGCACTCTGGACAATCACTCAGTTTCTGCAGATGGGAGTCTCAGGAGCAGGTTCCATGAGTGACGCCAGGAGCCCCATCTCACAGTGAGAACCAGACATGAAAGGTGCTATGTTGAGACAGGGCTCAGGACAGGGTATCCCCACACTTAAGCACCCCAGGGCCACCATGCACGGCCACATCCTGGACATCACGGAGGAGGTCTGGAGGCACCTCTACTTCCAGGGGCTCCTGCACCCATGCCCAGGCAGAGGCACCCACAAATCCCTTAGAGAATGGTGCCATGATGATAGAGCTGTCTGGAGGATCCAGTGCTCTGCCTGCAGCCAAACCCCAGGCCTCGTTGTGAACAGTGGGGCCACTGTGATGGCCACTGTGAATGTCCATGAAGGCAACTACTTGCTGCACAGCACGACTGGAGCCAGAGGGCAGAACGTCTCCCAGTGCCTGGCCTGGCTCCTGTGAGAGTAGGGGTCTTCCTTTGTGAGTTGCGAAGACGGTGAGGAGAGGCTCTCCCCAGACCACAGTGGAGGAAACAGGACAGAAGTGACTATGTCCTCCTCAGCAGCCACACCATCCAGGGCAGAGGCCATCTCTTCTGAGCCTTGGAGTCACTTGGTGTGGTCAAGACTAAGGTCAAGTTTCCAGGAATCCACAGCTGGTCCTAATGGGGTGGCCAAGAATAGCCTGGGGTCTGCCAAGGAATGGGACCCTCACAGGTAGCTTCATGCTCGTCCCAAGTCTGCAGACAAACCTGGATGTGGCCAGGGATGCCTCAGAGCCACCACTGCTCAGAGTGGCAAGGGGCCTGTCTGCTCAGCTCTTGTCCACCTTCCCAGGTGGTGGGTCACGTGTCCCTTCTGTGGGGAGCTAGGCACAAATGCTTTACGCAGGCAGGCACTGGTCATTGCAGGCAGACCTTGTGGTAACAGCTCAGGCTTCTGCCACAGCCCAACTGCCGACCCTTCACCTGGAGCACCCACCAGGTGGTTCTGAGCGTGGACCTCAGGTGGGCTGTGCAGAGCCCCCCAGGGAAGGAACACTTGAACTCTGTACTCTTTCCCACCTCCCCAAGGTGTCCACGATTTGCACCATGACAGTCTCTAAGGCCAGCTCTGAGCATCCTCTATCTACCAGCATGGGGCTGAGCACAGGAAAATATAGGCCATTCTGGGATCACCCATGGAGGCTTGGGAGAGAGCCTCTACTGCTTCTGAGCGGTGTGACCTGAGGTTGGCTCTCTCCACACCAGGGTCCAGGCACCAAGCTAACCTCAGCAAATGGCTGTGACAGCTACAGGTGACTCACTTTCCTCTTGCCTGGGCCCAGTCCCACTAGCCTGGGATGCTGGAATTTATCTTGAGGGTTGCTGCAGACTCTTGCCTCGCTGTCTGGCTGTGGTGGGTGGGCAGAAGCCCTGAGTGGCGCCAGACAGGCCTTGGCATCTCGTCTGTAATGGGGTGACCCTGTGGTCACATGATAGGATATGAAGAAGCGGTTCTGGCACCAGCTCCCAGGGGTGCAGCCTGGTTCTAGCAGGGACAGAACAGGAGCTCCTCATTGCAATGGGGATGTTGCAGAGACCAGGGTGGGAAAGGTGGGGCTGGGAAGGCCTGGGGTTCCTGTGTTGCTGCTGTGGGTCTGGGACTGACCCTGCCCCGCTACCGCCTATGACTTCCTGAGATCCCAACACCCAACCACAGATTCAGAAGGAGCGTGGGAGGGAGAACAGTTCTCCTGCCCACGTCAGGGCAGGTCCCGGGGCACAGGCTGCAGATGTCAGTTCAGGAGACCAAGGGTAGGGCGGCTGGCATGCAGTCACACAGGGGATGACACAGGCACACACACGGCAAGGCCAGGTGAACACAGAGGCAGAGATGGGGGTGATGCGGCCACAAGCCAAGGAGCATGGGGGCCACCAGGAGCTGGAGGAGGCAGGAGGGATCCTCCCCCAGAGCCTCTGGAGGGGGCGCAGCCCTGCCACACTGTGACCTCAGATTTCTGCCTCCACACTGTGAAAAGACAGGCTTCTGTTGCTTTAGGCCAACCAGTGTGTGGCACTTCATACGGCAGCTCCCAGAAACTCATACAGGTTAATATTGCAGGCTTGTGGGGGGACATGACCCACTCTGTCACCCTCGCTCCAGGAAGGCACTGCATGGAGCTCCATCCTGAAAGCACTTTCTGGCCCAGGAAGCTCGGTCCCCACAGCTGTCACTCACTCACTCATTCACTCACTCACTTGCTCACTCACTCACTCATTCACTCATTCACTCACTCACTCACTCACTCACTCACTCACTCACTCACTCACTCACTCACTCACTCACTCACTCACTCACTCACTCACTCACTCACTCACTCACTCACTCACTCACTCACTCACTCACTCACTCACTCACTCACTCACTCACTCACTCACTCACTCACTCACTCACTCACTCACTCACTCACTCACTCACTCACTCACTCACTCACTCACTCACTCACTCACTCACTCACTCACTCACTCACTCACTCACTCACTCACTCACTCACTCACTCACTCACTCACTCACTCACTCACTCACTCACTCACTCACTCACTCACTCACTCACTCACTCACTCACTCACTCACTCACTCACTCACTCACTCACTCACTCACTCACTCACTCACTCACTCACTCACTCACTCACTCACTCACTCACTCACTCACTCACTCACTCACTCACTCACTCACTCACTCACTCACTCGCTCACTCACTCACTCACTCACTCACTCACTCGCTCGCTCACTCACTCACTCACTCAGTCACTCGCTCACTCATTCACTCACTCACTCGCTCACTCACTCACTCACTCATTCACTCACTCATTCACTCACTCACTCACCCATTCATTCACTCACTCTCTCATTCATTCACTCACTCTCTCATTCATTCACTCACTCTCTCATTCATTCATTCACTCGCTCATTCACTCACTCACTCGCTCATTCACTCACTCGCTCACTCATTCACTCACTCACTCACTCATTCATTCACTCGCTCACTCATTCACTCACTCACTCACTCATTCACTCACTCACTCACCCATTCATTCACTCACTCACTCATTCATTCACTCACTCACTCACTCATTCATTCACTCACTTACTCACTCATTCACTCACTCACTCACTCACTTATTCACTCACTCACTCACTCATTCACTCACTCACTCACTCATTCACTCACTCACTCACCCATTCATTCACTCACTCACTCATTCATTCAGTCGCTCACTCACTCATTCACTCATTCATTCACTCACTCACTCACTCACTCACTCACTCATCCCACCAACATATCTCAATCTCTGATCCTCATGCTCTTGGTCCCCTGGAGGCAGAAGAGGCTGCTGAAGACAAGAAGGGGCAGTGCACAGCGGGGTGAGTGCATCAGTTGAACCAACAGCCTCAGTGCCTGCTGAAAAGGACCCACTCACTCTATAGGAGGCAGAGTGGAGGTGTGGGAAGTACAGAGTGGGAATTCCAAGTCCTGCAACCAGCCTGGTCTTGTACCTGGTCCTGCTGCCCCTGCCCCATGCAATGGGGGCTGCACTGAGGCCAGAGCCATGAGCAGTTTCCAGGTGTTTGCAGCCTCCACGCACCTGTGAGGACAAGATGCCATCCAGTCGTGCTGCCCTGGGCATCAAAGAGCCACAGGTGTCCAGAGCCCCTGGCCCTCAGCTCCAGCCTCCTGCCACTCTGCCCTGAGGTTTGAAGACCAGTATCGGATGCTCCTGGGGCAGAGGGGTGCTTGTGAGGGGTGCCGGCTCCCCACCTGGAAAGGAAGTGAAAAGAGCAGGACCCTGAACCCCCCCCCCATTCTTCCCATGCCAGAGCTGGGGACAGCATCCAGACAGCCCGCAGCAGGGGCGGGGCCTCTTGGGCTCGTTCCAGCCAGTGGGCAGGGAGCCTCCAGGCCCTGAACCCTCACTCAAAAGTGGAGACGGGCTCCTCTGCACCCAGGACGGTGAGGACAGGACTAGGCCTCTCTGGGGGTGGGTATTAGGAATCCAAGTCCCCTTGTGCCAGGACAGGAAACTTGTAAACAAATGAAGTACAACTGTCGACAGTTTAAATATTATACAGCCTGCTGACTTCCACGTGAGCAGGGATTTACGGGTGCTTAAGAGTTCAGACTGGTGCTCCTGTAATCCAACACAGATAACGAGAGTGCCAGGAGCTGCTGATGCCACCTGGGGGGGGACCCCAGGGCCCCATGCACAAAGTCGGAATCCAGGCTCCCCAGGGCGGCCCCATCCTGGCCCCTCCATTCTGACTCAGAGGTGGCTGCCATCCCTTTCAAAGGCACAGGAGATTGATGGTTCTGAGTGGGCCCGGCTGCAGCAAAACATGTAGCACTGGGGGGCAGAGCACGTGCGTGTGGGCAGAGGGGACCAACGGTCTTGACCCTCGAAAGGGAGAAGTTCAACTCTCCAGCTGCCCAAATGCCCTATGGAAAAGAGATCAGTGAGGTCTCCCTGTGCCCTGGCATCCAGACCCTGTTCTGACGTAGTCAACCTGTGCAGTGCAGCCTTGGGGCTGTGGCCCCAGCTCCTATAGTCCCACATGGTGACAATGCTTGGGGTGGAGGGGGGTGCCTCTGTATCATTGGGGTGCAGTGTTCCCTTTCTGCCCACTAGGCCAGGAGCCAACCAGCCTCCTGCGAGCTGAGGCTGCATAGACTGGGTGCTCAGGGGAGGGGTAGTCCACACCTGGGCACAAATGGGGAGCCCAGTGGTAAAGGAACAGTCAGGAGCCAGATGCTGTGCCCAAGGCCAGGCTTGGTCCTGAGTCACCATCAGGCCTCAGTTTCCTCATTTGCCTGAAGGGTGCCTGGCACAGAGAAGCCGAGCCCCCAGGAATAGTGGGTACATCCCTAGGCCCAGCTCTCTGGGCAGCTGTGTGCTGGACACAGGGCCGAGTTGCGGTGCCTGTTCTGGGATTAGCAGGTGTGTCTGAAACCACAATGGGGAGAGGATGGGACACTGTGCCCAGCGCTCAAGACCCAAAGACGGGCTCCCCTCCCCCAGACTCCTGCCCCACCCAGGTCCAAAGCAGGGACAGAGGGGGCAGGGCCAGGTTCCACTCAGATCCCATTCCTCCCCAAGAGGTGGGGCAGTCCTCAGGAACGGCAGGGGTGCACTCGGCGGGTGGGATCTGTTGATGCTGAACTGGCCAGTGAGCCCCCAGAGTTGCAGCCCCTCTCCAGCCCTACATGTGGGAGCAACCTAGAAAATCAGTTAACTCTGGGGCAGGTACCCAACCTGCCTGGAAGATTGTCTCCGTTCCCCTGGGCAGGACCTGGGCATCGTGTCTGTTCTTGTCCTGAGGCAGGTCCAAAGCCCCTCAGCCAGCAAGGACCAGACCCTCACCTGGCCCTAGGCAAAGAAGCCAGAGCCGGTTCCAGCCCTGCAGCACCACCAAACATGAAAACCTTGCACCCCACGGGCGGTGCCTGCCAGGGTGTCCTGGTCCTGGGGAGGGCAATGCTGTCACCAGGCCGTTTGTGCAAAGCCATCAGCAGTGGGTGCGATTTCCCCTCCTCGTTTACTTTCAAATCCAGCCACCGTGCTCGTCTTTCTTGAACGTCCATGCTTCGCAGTGCCTGCTAATCCCGGCATTTTGTAGCTGGAGTGCTGGGGACACGGTCGTCAGTGACAAGGCCTGCCGCGGGAGACAATGCCGCATTGTCACGGCCGGCCCTGGCTCAGAGCGGGAAAGGTAAGATGTCCCCAGTTATCGCACCGCGGGGAGTGGGGCCAGGTCCAGCTCGCATGAAGACATAATAATCTTCTCCCATTATTCAAATCTCCTGTTTCTCTCGCCCCACCTTTTGGCGGCAGCAGCTGAAGGGAGAGGATGTCTGGCTGTAAGGGCTCAAGCTCTGGAGTGCCCTCTCGCCTGGGCAGCTGGAATGTATCCAGGGGTCCACGGGGGCCAAGGAGATGGGCACTGCTCCTGACGGTGCCTCTGGGGCCCAGACGGCTACAAGGATGCCCGGCAGGCGATTTCCTGGCTGTGTCTCCTCCCCGCAGTGTCTCTTGACCCGAGGCCACAGCGCTCTGGCAGGGCCAGTGATGACGCGGACGCTGGGGAGATGCAATCAGAGGGTGGAGGCACCTCGCACCAGCCGTCACAACCCGCACGGGCCAACTCTGGCCAGAGGTGGCCGCTGCTGGCTTCCAGAGCCTGGGGCTCCACGTGCCATGCCAGCCTGCCTGCAGGGTCAGGAGACACGAAGCCCCCGCCCCGAGCTGGAGGGGCTGGGCCACCTCCCAGAGAGGCCACCCCGCCTGGCCCGCCCCAGACCTTGCTGGAGGCGTCAGCCAGCGTAAGCGGACACCTCACAGTTATGCAACCCGGGTCGGCAAGGACGGGCCAGCCAAAACAAGCACCGTCCCGGCTCCAGAGTGTGAAATCGTCAGGCCAATTAGAGGGAGGCTCGGGGAGGCCGGGAAGGGCTGGACCCGGCAGGCACAGCCTTCCCAGGAGGGGCGGTGCGCGGTGAGGTCCAGCCCGCTCCGCCAAGGCCGGCCCGGCCCTCACGGCCACCCTGCACCCTGGGGAAGACAGGAGGCAGCGTCCAGAGTCTAATCCCCTTTCCCCCAATTAGACCAAGACTTTTCACACACAAACCCCATTGTGGGGGCAGTGGAGGTACTTTTGCTCCCTTTCTGTGCACTGAAGGAACGAATGGGGGCCGAGCAGCAGACCGACGCAGGCTGTCCGGGAGGCCGCTTCTTCTTGGACACTGTCAATCCGGGCAAGGTGGGGAACGAGCCCATCCCATGCACCAGGGTATCCTAGAGCCTGGTACTGGGCCAGGACCACAGTGAGCGCCCCATAGACACTGAGGGAGTGGAGGACTACACAGGGTGTCCAGCTGCCACAGGGGGCTCTGGCGCAGCCTTCGGGGTGAGAGGATGTTGGGGGGGCGTGGGGAAGAAATACAGACAAATCCCTGTGCAGGAACCCCCGTTTTGTAGAGGGCGCACCCCAAGCCTGCCGACCATCTCCAGGGCCAGTGATGAGCAGCAATAGGCACCGCCCACCCTGGGGCAGGAGGGACACCCTCCCTACGCCTCATGCACCCGGGACCAGGGCGAGCAAAGCAGGACGCAGCTGGCCGGGAGTCTGGTTCTGGCCCAGGAATCTGGTCTTGGCCCGGGAGTCTGGTTCTGGCCCGGGAGTCTGGTTCTGGCCTGGGCTGGCCTCCTCCGTGGGGAGGGAGAGGTGGCCGCGCGGCCTGCGTGGGAGGCCACCG
>NW_007729638.1:34770-37482 GCF_000696425.1 Galeopterus variegatus | reverse complement strand
CCTCCTCCGTGGGGAGGGAGAGGTGGCCGCGCGGCCTGCGTGGGAGGCCACCGAGCCAGGAAGCCGAGCCTCATGAAGATCTATGAGGGGTGAGGGAGAGACTCCACCGTGCAGAGCAGGAGCAGGGGATGTGTCTTTTATCTCACGGGGAGCTCAGATACTGTTTCACATAAAACTCATCCCCGGAAACATAAATCAGGAGTGTGGAAGTCAGACTCTATAAAGATCTTGAAATACTGGCTTTGGCCTGTGTGTGTGGGAGGTAAGGACCTTAAGCAGGAAAACCTGTGAGCCCCTGCGAGTGCATTTGCAGCGCCGGGGGGATAGCAGCGGTCCCCAGCCTGGACTGGGCAGATGGAACTGACCACTGCAGGGCAAAGACACTCCTGGAGAAGAGCCAGCACCACGGTCACAACTGCTCTGGATCCTCTCATGTGTGTTCATGGAAGTCCCGAGATGCCCGGGAATCTCTGCTCCCGGCACAGCCACCAGGGATCAGAACAAGCACAGCTAAACATTTCCCTGCACAGTCTGCGTGATCTCACTTAAAGCCCCCTCACTGCTCAGGGGCCTGGCTTGCGGGTCTCTCCTCGGGCCAGCAGAATCGGGGTAGGTGGGCCCAAGCAAGCTCTGTCCTCATTTAGCAGAAGGAGGGATGCCTGGACCTCAGAACCCCATCCCCAGGCAAGTGGTGTGTGCAAGGGACAGACACGCACAGAGGACAGCTGGCCACACCCCTCGGCCACGCCTGCCGGGGCATCAGTGCTGCCACACTTGCAGGTCCTCAGCAAGCAACAGGCTCACAGCCTCCTCCTCACAGGCCCAAGACAGGCCACGTGCACATCTCAGCCTCTCCTGAGTGACAGATGGCAGGGGAGGACAAGGGTATTAAAGACCAAAACTGAGCGCAAGTGGCAGTAAGCCAACTGAGCTTGGAGGGCAGTGGGTCATCGGAGGCAACCACTGCCCTGGGGAAGCCTGGCCCATGGCAATCTTGGGCAAGACGCCCAGAGGCTGATGGTCCTCTATGTGTTCAGAGCTTGTCCTCTGATTGAGAGCCTGGCCCCAGGTCCAGCCACTGTCACAGAGGTGGCTGCCCACAAGCCCTTGGTCCAGGGCACCTGCCCGCTCTCCCAGCATCTCTCAGGGGCACAGCTTGGGCATCCCTGGTGGGATTCTGAGGGCCCCCCGACTCCTCCTGGAGGACTCTCAGGAGCCTGGAGCAGGTGGACTTCCCTCTCCAGGCTCGGCTCCCGGCCATCCCTCCCTGTCTGCCCACCTAGGCGCCTTCTGCTTCTCCTCTGCAGGTGTGCAGAACGGTGAGGTGGTGTGGGCTGTGGGGCACAGGAAGGGTTGGGGGGATTCACCAGTAAAAACCAAAGATTTCTCACCCTTAATAGAAACATGGCCAGTAATACACTGGCCCGGCATTTCAGCAGTACCTGGAGTCCGGCATGCGAGCCCTCCCAGCCGCAGAGCAAGGGCCCTGGCTTCCCCGGGCATGACTGAAGCTTCTCCTCCAGTGATTCCAGGGTGGGTTCCCTGGAGGGAGGCGAGGTGAGGCTGCGAGGCCGTGAGATGAGGCCCAGGCCCAGCTCGGGCTCCCCCGCCATGAGCCTAGTGTTTCCGGCACAGCCCCACTAGGGTCCTTCCTCCTGCCCTGGCTGGGACCCCTCCAGGCCTCGCACCAGCCCGAAGGCTCTTCCTGCCCCTGCAGCTCCAGCTGGCAGGCCCGGGGCCAGGTGGCCCGCCTCCCGCTGGGGCAGCAGGTGGAGAGGGTCCCCCACTTCATGCTCATTAGCACCTGCCTTGGTTTTCTCGAAACATCACTCTTCACTGAAACATGTGAGCATCCTGTGAAACGTTAGTAGTCTCATTTTTTATGGGACCAGACCTAAGTGTGAGCCCCTTACTTGCCCTTGTCTCCCACCAGAACTTCAGATGAGGGGGCACCCAGCCCTGTGCTGTGTGGACTTCATGGTGGGGCTTTCTTCTCACGGTTTTGGGAAGCCCACACGGGGTGGGGGTGGTTAATTTCTTGTGTCACCTTGGTGAGCCATGGTGCCCAGGTATTTGTCCAAGCACTGGTCTAGACATTGCTGTGGGGGCATTTGTTAGACGGGACTGACACTTAAATCAGTAGACTTTGAGTAATGCAGGTCACCTCCCTAGTCAGGTGGGCCTTGCCCAATCAGTCAAAGGCCTGAGAGAGAAAGACCGGCCCCCCCGGGAGGAAGGAATTCTGTCTGCAGATGGCCTCCGGACTCAGGACGGCAGCAGTGACTCTTCCCTGGGCCCACAGTCCCCACGATCATGTGAGCCAATATCAATTCCTTAAAATCAATCTCTCTCTCCATACACATACACAAGGGCACTTCAAAAAGTTTACAGGAAGATTCGTATTGTCTTTTCATTTTATTTGTCCACAAACTTTTTGATGTACCCTCGTACTTAAATACATACATGTGCACACACACACACATCATACCTATGTGTGTGTATATATCATAGCACGTGTCCTACCAGTCTGCTACTCTGCAGAGCCCTGACCAGTACAGATTGCAAGAGAAAACATCTATGCTATTTAGTGCCATATGCCTTCTGCTCACAATGCCCCTACTACCAAGCACATCCTATGGGCAGGGGTGGCATGCCCTGGGCTCGGCGCAGAAGCTCGTGCCTCGGACGAGGGGTCCCTGTGCTTGCTGCACA
>NW_007729638.1:30126-34068 GCF_000696425.1 Galeopterus variegatus | reverse complement strand
CTATGGGCAGGGGTGGCATGCCCTGGGCTCGGCGCAGAAGCTCGTGCCTCGGACGAGGGGTCCCTGTGCTTGCTGCACAGCCCTGTGCTGAACCTTTCGAGGTGACTGCTCATGCGGAGGTGGCAGCTTCCCTCTGCAGGTCGGGGCCACGCTTGGCTGTGGGTGTTCAGGACGTCTTGCCCGGTCCCCTGCTCTGGCCGCATTCCTCCCATTTGCACACAGAACTCCGAGGGTTCCAGAGGCTCCTGTGCTGAATGCTGAATGCGAGACACACAGAGATGTGACATTGGGCCACAGACCCTGAGGCCCCCCTGCAGGATGCTGGATGCACATCAGTGTCCTTGGCACCTGGAGTTCACAGTGAGGCTAACAGCAAACATATAAAATCGCTCTGTAACTTTTGCAGGAAGCTAGAAAACCAACTTGCTTTTCTGAAAACTGGTGAACAAAAGCTAGGAGTCGAGCTTTCTGAATGCAAATGAACTTTAAAATCCCTGCAACAAAACCGCAACAAAGCCCAGATTTCAAAAAATCACTCCAAGTGTGTTGAAACCAATCTGTGCAGTGTAAATTGCTGTGAGCCTTGTGGGCAGCCAGCAAAGGATCTGGGTGACTTGTGTGGCTGGTGGCTCTTGGGTGACTTGTCAAGGGGCTGCAGCTCTGGCCCCCAGAACAGTGAGGTGCTGAGCAGACTCCAACCCCATACACAGTGCTTCACATGGGTCAGCTGGCTGCATCCTGGGGATCCTCTAGAGGTGCACAGCAGTGCACTGCAGGCTGTGGGGTGGACATGCACACGCACACACGTGTGCATACACACACGTGAACACACACATGCAATAGGCAGACACATGTGCACACACTGAGTGAGATATGACAGCAATCAGCTCCACGTCCAAGTCAGCCCCCAACTCCACCCTGGCCCCAAGATGGCCATTCCTCACTGTGCAAATTAAGAGCCAGAGAGATTTGCAGGAAGACTCATGCGTGACCTTCCTGTGACGGTACACACATGAGATCCCTGGCTTGAACCCGTCCTGTAGAAGCAAGCTTTCCTGAGGAGTCTGGAGGGGAGAGGCTCCCAAGAGGGAGGAAGCCCCTGTGCGGGTCCTCCTTCATCTTGCTGCCTTCTACACGTCCCCAGCTTGAGCCCACCATCTGGGTCTGGTGCCCGGGGTCGGGGACACCTTCCTTCATCCCCCTCACCTTCCAGAGTGGTCACCCATATCAGAATGACGGGGAAGTCAGCACTGAGACCCAACTGTGCACTCCCCACGTGGATGTCTGCCCCAAGAGTGGGGATCCTGGGAGGGGCAGGCATGGGGAGGGGGTGCTGATGGCGAGGAGACACTCAGGGAGATGAGGACCCTAATTATCTTCTGGAGCAGCAAATACCAGGTGTTTGTTCTCAGAGTGGTGACCTGCTTTGAGGGTGGAGGTGGGAAGGGGCTATTGGGAGGACCTAGGGTCAGGGGCCTCCCCCGGTCAGGAGCTTGGGCTCACTGCAAGCAACACTCTGCGGGGGGGGGGTCAAGCTTCAGGGTGGATATTGCTCCTGACCAGCTGAGCCTGGGGCACCCTGTCTGGCTTCCCCTACTGAAAGATCTGTAAAGGAGTGTCACCGGCCCCTCCCTCCCTTCCAGAGAAGGTCTGTTCCAGAGGGGTCTGCATGCAGCGATTAGCTGGGGTTGGAGGTGTTGGGCAGCTCAGTCTCTGACCAATGCCTCCTTCCTGGGGTCCGACTCATGCCCGAACCACACAGGTCTGACCTGTTCAGGAGAAACCAGGAGAGTTCCTTCCAGAAACCACACATGTACACGGGAGAAAAAGCAGCCTGAAGCCATGGAGTGACTTTAGCTCAGTCCCTCCCACAGTGTCCTGTGGGTTTCCTCACTCCCACCCCACCCAGTTGGCCTCTCGCCAACTGACACTCTGATACGGCCGGAGTCTGAAATGACTCCAGCATTTCTGCTGGGGGTTACATGAACCAAAATCATTTTTTCCACAAGGATTACACAATCACTTTTATTTTAAATGTTTCTCTCTCTGTTCTGAGGATAAGGAGTGAGACCTGCCACCTCATGCCCTCGGCCAGAGGACGGAGCCAAGGGGAACAGATGAGGACTGGCCCACCGGGCAGGAGGGGGGCACCTGAGCGCTGGCCTCCAGACCAGGGTCCTCACTGGCTGTGGCTCGGCCTGGCCCCCACGTGGATCCCTGCCAGGCCATGGGCGGGGGTTCTGCCCACTGATGAGCTGTGAGACTTGGATGCATGTCTGCCCCACCCCACAAAGGACGTGCTCTAAGTGCCGAGTGTGCTTTGGGGATGCTTCGGCAGTGTCCAGGAGGCGGGAGCACAGAGAATGACTGGAAAACATGCGGGCCAGAGACAGTATCTGGGCCATCAGTAACTGGGCATTCTGCTGTTAGGCGCCAGTGGAGATGGCCAGACCGCTCGGCCTGGGAGTTTTGCAAACATTCTTCAGCACACTGGACCCCGGGTGATGCTGGACACCAGTTTGGGCAACTGGAGGGAGCAGGGGACAACGTGATGTTCAGGCTCTCAGGAAACGTGTCTCAGGTCCTGGGCAGAGAGGTGGGGGTGCTTGTGGGTGCGGCCAGGGCAGGACCACTTTTCAGGGCCTCTTCCTGGGGTGGGAAGGACAGCAGTGAGGGGCACCCTGAGCTTGGCTTGTGCAGAGTGTCCCAGGTCCATGGCAGAGGAGGGAGGCCCACCCACATACAGGGACCCCCTCCTTGACCACACTTCAGAAAGGCTCCCTTGTGAGGACTAAACCTTGGCTTTGGCCTGCAGTCCTTAACCTGCCTGCCGAGCTGATTTTGCCAGAATCTCCTCACCCTTAATACCTAATCCCATTCCTGCACATAACTTTGTACCCACTATCTCTTTGGCCCGGCAGCTGACTATAGATCCCCTTCCTGTGTTTGGAGTTGAGCTCCGTTCTGAACGGGTGTCTCTCCCCTACTGTGACAGCTCGAATAAAATCTGTCTGGCTGTGTTTAACAAGTTTCTGGTGCAGTTTCTCTTTGACATCACCCAGAATCCGAAGCCTGAGTGAGTCTCTCACCCCTAGGACATAAGTCTGGTAGAGCCTCCCCCCAGTGCTGCTGATGGTGATGATGGTGGTGATGAGGATGATGGTGATGGTGATGATGGCGATGGTGATGGTGATGCTGATGATGGTGATGGTGATGGTGATGATGATGATGGTGATGGTGGTGATGATGGTGATGGTGGTGATGATGATGGTGGTAGCTATGGTGATGGTTGTGGTGATGATGGTGGTTATGATGATGGTGGTGATGGTGATGGTGGTGGTGGCTATGGTGATGATGGTGATGGTGATGATGGTGACAATAGTGATGGTGATGATGGTGATGATGATGATGATGATGGTAGTGGTGGTTGTATTAGTATGTTTTTGTGTTGCTATAACAGAATACCTGGGACTGGGTAATTTATAAAGAACAGAGGTTTATTTGGCTCACAATTCTGGGACAGCTGCATCGGGTGTAGGCCTCAGGCTGCTTCTATTCATGGCAGAAAGTGGCAGGTAGCTGGAAGGTACAGCAGATCACATGGCAAGAGGAAGTGAGAGAGAGAGAGAGAGAGAGAGACAGAGAGAGAGAGAGAGGTTCCAGCATCTTTTAAACAACCAGCTCTCATAGGAACTAATAGAGGAAGAACTCACTCACTACTCTCAACCCCCATGGAGAGCATTAATCCATTCATGAAGGATCTCCCCCCATGACTCAAACATCTTCCAACACTGCCACATTGGGGATCAGATTTCCACATGAGTTCTGGGAGGACAATAATCCAGACACCATCACTGGTGATGGAGATGATGATAATGATGATGGTGGTGATGATGATGATGATGGTGATGATGGTGGTGATGATGATGATGGTGATGGTGA
>NW_007729638.1:4012-29218 GCF_000696425.1 Galeopterus variegatus | reverse complement strand
GAGGAAGAACTCACTCACTACTCTCAACCCCCATGGAGAGCATTAATCCATTCATGAAGGATCTCCCCCCATGACTCAAACATCTTCCAACACTGCCACATTGGGGATCAGATTTCCACATGAGTTCTGGGAGGACAATAATCCAGACACCATCACTGGTGATGGAGATGATGATAATGATGATGATGGTGCTGATGATCATGGTGATGATGATGATCATGGTGATGATGGTGATGATGGTGATGATGATGGTGGTGATGATGATGATGATGGTGATGATGATGATGGTGGTGATGGTGATGGTGGTGATGATGGTGATGGTGGTGATGATGGTGATGGTGGTGATGATGATGATGGTGATGGTGGTGATGATGATGATGGTGATGGTGGTGATGATGATGATGGTGATGGTGGTGATGATGATGATGGTGATGGTGATGGTGGTGATGATGGTGATGGTGGTGATGATGATGATGGTGATGGTGGTGATGGTGATGATGATGGTGATGATGGTGATAATGATGATGGTGATGGTGATGATGGTGATGGTGATGATGGTGATGATGATGGTGCTGGTGATGATGATGGTGGTGATGATGGTGATGGTGATGATGATGATCCTGGTGATGATGGTTGTGATGGTGATGATGGTTGTGATGGTGATGGTGATGGTGATGATGGTAATGATGATGATGGTGGTGATAGTGATGGTGATGATGATGGTGGTGATGGTGATGATGGTGGTGATGGTGATGATGGTGGTGATGATGGTGATGATGGTGGTGATGATGGTGATGATGGTGGTGATGATGGTGATGATGGTGGTGATGATGGTGATGATGGTGATGGTGATGATGATGATCCTGGTGATGATGGTTGTGATGGTGATGATGGTTGTGATGGTGATGGTGATGGTGATGATGGTAATGATGATGATGGTGGTGATAGTGATGGTGGTGATGATGGTGATGATGGTGATGATGATGATGGTGATGATGGTGATGATGGTGATGATGATGGTGGTGATGATGATGATGATGGTGATGATGGTGATGGTGATGATGATGGTGATGATGATGATGATGGTGGTGATGGTGATGGTGGTGATGATGGTGATGGTGGTGATGATGGTGCTGGTGATGATGATGGTGGTGATGATGGTGATGGTGATGATGATGATCCTGGTGATGATGGTTGTGATGGTGATAGTGATGGTGATGATGGTGATGGTGATGATGATGATGGTGATGATGGTGATGATGATGGTGGTGGTGATGATGGGATGATGGTTGTGATGGTGATAGTGATGGTGGTGATGGTGATGATGACGATGGTGATGGTGATGGTGATGATGATGGTGATGATGGTGATGGTGATGATGATGGTGATGATGGTGGTGATGATGGTGATGATGGTGATGGTGAGGATGGTGATGATGGTGATGGTGATGATGATGATCCTGGTGATGATGGTTGTGATGGTGATAGTGATGGTGATGATGGTTGTGATGGTGATGGTGATGGTGATGATGGTAATGATGATGATGGTGGTGATAGTGATGGTGGTGATGATGGTGGTGATGGTGATGATGATGGTGATGGTGATGATGGTGGTGATGATGGTGATGATGGTGATGATGATGATGATGGTGATGATGGTGATGGTGATGATGATGATGATGGTGATGATGGTGATGGTGAGGATGGTGATGATGGTGATAGTGATGATGATGATCCTGGTGATGATGGTTGTGATGGTGATAGTGATGGTGATGATGGTGATGATGGTGGTGATGGTGATAATAATGGTGATGATGGTGGTGATGGTGATGATGATGGTGGTGATGATGGTGATGATGGTGGTGATGATGGTGATGATGGTGATGATGATGATGATGGTGATGATGGTGATGGTGAGGATGGTGATGATGGTGATGGTGATGATGATGATCCTGGTGATGGTGGTTGTGATGGTGATAGTGATGGTGGTGATGGTGATGATGACGATGGTGATGATGATGGTGATGATGATGGTGATGATGATGGTGGTGATGATGATGATGGTGATGATGATGATGGTGGTGATGATGGTGGTGATAGTGGTTATGGTGATGGTGATGATGATGATGGTGATGATGGTGATGGAGAAGTTGACTAAGCACTTGGGTCTCAGTTTCTTCTTTGGCACAATCACGAGAGCAGTGGTAGTGCCGCTTGCACCTTGGACCAAAGGGAGCACTGCCCCTGGGGTGCTCATCACAGGATCAGCTCGCTGCTGTTATTTTACCATTGTGGACTCAAACGCTATGGTGAGGACCCAAGTCCTCACCCTCCCGGGACCTACCATCTGCTGGGAGGAAGACAACCAAGGCCACAGTGATGACTGCTGCTGCGACAGCTGTCATGGAGGAGAGGTATGGCAGGCATGTGACCATGATGGGAAAAACTCTAACTTTGAAACTGGCAAAAAACTTACTGGATGTCCTTTCAGGGGTGCTGTGTGACAGGCCCTTCTTAGCTTGTCTGAATTCTGGGGTCTTTGCCCATCATTGTCATCTGGATGTTCTATAAACCTGTGAGTAGTGGACAACAGACACAATGCAAAGGATTGCTGTCCACAGACAGGAGAGTGGGCATGGCCAGGGGACAGTGACTGTGTCTCTCCCTGTGAGTATTGGCTGGGGTCGAGTCTACAGCAAGCCACCTTTAGTATTCCTGGATGCCTATAAAGATATGTCTCAACTCAGGGTTGTCCTCTGTATCAGCTTTTCACATCTTATTCATTCCCTCATAAATTAGTGAACTAAGTAAAACCATTGACACATGTTTATTTCATATTTGTCTCAGAGTCATGGTTTGACCTTTTTGAAGATTATATTTTAATTTCCCTCAGGGAGAGCGGTCAGAGAAGGCTTCCCCAAGGCCATGACTGCTGAGCTGAGATGGCAGAAAAAGCCAAGGGAGTGAGGTGAAAGGGAGGCAGGGCACGTGCAAAGGGCCGGAGGCTGGGGACAGTCTAGGAGTCTCATCTGGTTCCCCACCTTGCCCTGCAGCCTGGCTCTTCCACCTGAGTCTGCACATCAGTGACACTTGTCCCCCAGGGTTCTTCAGGTGACCTTGCTCCCTGAGTCTCCTCACCGCCCCCCTCAGCCTGCTTTCTTCACCTGCCCCAGGCAGCAGGAGCAGAGGCTATGAGCTGTGCATGGAGGCAGCCAGCCAGCTTCAGCTCAAAGATCTGCTCCAACACTTCCCAGCTCGGGAACTTGGGAAGGTTATCTGGTCACTTTGTGATTTGGTTTCCTCATCTACAAAATGTAGGAAATGTGCAAAGTCTATATAGTGTAGAAAACTAACTGAGAGACTGCTAAGGGGTCAGGCAGATGAGGATAAAAATGGAAGCTTATTGCCAGGAAAAGTGAGGAGCTTGGCTCTGTCTAGACCTGGTAACCACCCACAGGAGGGCAAGTCTGAGCTGCTAATGACACTGCTCAGGAGTGGGGGCACCGTAGGGACCTACGCTCCTCCCCTCCCCCTCCTGCCTGGAGCCTGCAGCGGAGCAGATGCAGAGCAGTCAGGAGCAGGACTCTGACCCCTCCAGGGATCGGGGCTGGAACAGGGGGACAGGCGGGCTTGGGAAAGGCCCTTCTCACGGTCTGCATCCCGTCCTGAGCTGTGACTGCTGAGATGCAGCTGGGGCCAGCTGGTGCTTTTGGCATCCCACCTGCTGCTAAACACTGTGACTCGAGAGGGGACATCTCCACTGCAGCAGCTTCCAGGCCTCATGGCTCCGGCTGACTGGGGGGCTGGGTATGGCAGCTCTGTGCTGCAGGGAGCTGGGCTGGTGTACGTGGGGGGCTGCCCTCTCTCCCGCCAGAAGCCCACCTGAACTGGACTGCCGCACTCAGTGGAGGACATCAAGCTGCTCCAGGTGGCGCTTGACGGGGGGCTTGTAGACCAGCCAGACAGTGGCCAAGTCCACCTGTGAAACCCTGCCCAAGTTCTGACCCTTGGGAGGTGATGGCAGAGTGAGGGGCTGCCTCTGCCCTCCCAGAGCCCAGCTCAGCTCCTGTGGCATGTCTCTCCTCTCTGTGTTGCTCAGTCCCTGGAATGCAAAGAAAGAGCTGCCGGCCCACAGGGGAAGGGGCAGCTCACAGTGCTCGCCTCCCTGCTGCCTGCTGCCCTCGCGCTTCAGTCACTCCTGGGCCAATGCCCGGGCTCGTGCCCCTCCTGTCTGCCCTCCCCCTCCTCGTTGGGAACAGAAAGTCCAGCTAGCTGTCCTCCTGGGGTCATGGCGCAGAGTTCCTGTTGCTCATGTCTTCATTTGCTTCATTTTTATCATTTTTTACCCTCATTCCTGATTCTCACTCCTCCGTCTTCCCCATCCCCCTTTGGCAGCCACTGCAGGGTGGGAATGTATTTGTTCTTGGGTCCCACGAATGCTGGAGGGACAGTGGCTGTTGGTGGTGGGGAGGGGGGGGAGTGTTTGTTGTTGTGTGTATGCATATTGTGCATACATATTTTGTAGGTACAAGGGTACTTCAAAAAATTTGTGGAAAAATAGAATTAAAAGATAAAATGAATTTTTCCGTGAATTTTTGAAACATCCTCATATATGAATATATGTTGTGTGTATGTGTTGCTTGTATGTGTATATATGTTGCATGTATATGTGTTGTGTGTATACATGTTTTGTGTATGTGTGTCATGTGCATATATACTCTGTATGTGTTACATGTATACATGTTGTGTGTATATGCATTCTGTGTATATGTATTGTGTGTGTACATGTCATGTGGATGCATGTCATGTGTGCTCTGTGTATGTATTATACACATGCATGTGTATATGTTGTGTGCATATGCATTGTCAGCATTGCATGTGTCCATGTGTGTTGTGTGCATATGTCACATGTACACATGTTGTGTGTGTTCTCTGTGTTGCACGCATTTATATATGTCATGTGCATGTGTGTTCTGTGTGTTGCCTTCTGTGCATGCATGTTGTGTGTATTGAGCTGTGTGCATTTGTGTTGCATGTATGCATATGTTGTGTGTGTACATGCTGTGTCTGCATGTGTTTAATTTGCTCCTGTGCTGTTAGTTTCACACTGCTGCACGTGTTTCTCACTCACCAGCTTGTTTACAAAGATTGTGCCCTTTGTGGTGCCAGCTCCTGAACCGTGGCTTCTCTGTTGCATGGCATCTGTAGTGTGCATCCCCACACTCCCCTTCTACCTCCGCCAGCAGACTCCAGCTCTCCACCTGCACAACCTCGCTGTGCCCACCCCTGCGTGGACCTGGGAGCAGTTCTCCAGAGTGGGGGGATGAGAACAGAGCAAACAGCTTTTGATTTCACTGCTCTGCGCCGGTTCCTCAGGAGTGTGAGCTCGCTCGTGCTCTCCCCTTAGAGGACGAGCCGCCCCACCTTCCCACTTGCTCCCTGACTCCTGGTGTTATTTGAGTTGCAAGTTTTTGCAAATCGGTTGTGCGTGACGTGGAAAATCATTTCTTAAATTTGCATTTCTCTGGTTACTACTGAGGTTGAAAATCTCTATGTCTATGTTGGCCACTGAGGTTGCGCCCTCTCTGAGTTTTTTTATTTACAGGATTTCCCCCTTCCCACTTGCTCCCTGACTCCTGGTGTTATTTGAGTTGCAAGTTTTTGCAAATCGGTTGGGCGTGATGTGGAAAATCATTTCTTAAATTTGCATTTCTCTGGTTACTACTGAGGTTGAAAATCTCTATGTCCATGTTGGCCACTGAGGTTGCGCCCTCTCTGAGTTTTTTTATTTACAGGATTTCCCTTTATCTTTTGGATTAATTGCTTGGTGATTTTAGCTATTACAAATGTCTCTCCCCTTGGTTAACTTTCTCTACACTGTCCTTCAGTGAACAGACGTCTTTAATTCTGATCGAGTCCAATCCATTCATTTCCAGCTACAGGTGAAGATGTTAGGTCTAATTTTAAGAGTTTTTTTTACTGCCCCAAGATTACAAAAAAATTTTCCCACCTATTCTTTTCTCAGTAGAATGGTTGCAGTTTCATCTCTCACACCTAGGACTTTATCTATCCAAAGTTCACTTGTGTAGAGAATTAATTTATGTTCATATAGTGAGTCTGTCTTCCAAACACATCCACTAGACCATCGACCCTTTCTCTAGGGGCACAACCTCTGTTGTCCGCCAGGCCTCCTTCCATGCTTGTTCTGCTGTGTGTGCCTGTTCCCACAGCGGGTCCCAGTGTTTTGCTTTGTTTTGTTTGATGATTATGGACTCACAGGGGTCTACTGTTCAGTAGGGTAAGCCCTCAGCCTTACTCTTCTTTCTAAAAAATTTCTCAACTATTTGTTAACCTTTGTTCAATCATGCAAATGTTAGAATAAGTTCATTAGATCCTTTAAAACCTCTGATGACATTTTGAAATTGAACGGACTCTATCATATGAAGGACTGCCACCTTTAAAATGTTCAGGAACATCTTGTTTTATGATTCATAATACAGACTAAGCACTTTCTTGAAAAGCCTCTTGAATTCTTTGTTAGATTAATTATGAGGTACTTTAGAGATGTTGCAAATGTGAATGGCACCTTATTTTCCTATTACTTTTTGTAATTGATTACTGCCAATGTAGAGGAATGCCGGTATTGGAACTTGATCTTTTATGTAGAATATTACTGAACTGTCTTGTCATTTTGCTGTCGTCGTCTATCACTTATTTAGGATTATTATACAGAGGGTCACATTTTATCTGAAAAACCTGATAGGTTAATTCCTTCCTTTTGAGTCTTTGCACACTTATTTCTTGTTTGGGTGTGACCAAGGTGGCAGGATGGTTAGTGCTCGGTTGAACGGCAGTAGGGGTGGCAGGTGTCCTTGTCTGTCCCTGATCTCAGAGAGAATGCCTCAAAACTCTGTTAAGTGAGATACCTGATGCAGGTTTTTTGAAGATCACCTTTATCAAGTCAAGAAATTTTTCTCCTAGTTTTCTGAGGAACTTTAGAAATATAGCAAATGCTAAGCTTTACCAAATATTTTTCCTGCACCTATTAACTTTTTTTAGTCTACTAATGTGAAATTTTCAATTTCCTGAATTTAAACCATCTTTGCGCTCCTGGAATAAGTCATATTTGATAATAATATACCTTTTCCCAGTACTTTATTATGAAAATTTCAAACATATAGAAACATTGAAAGACTTTATGATAGACTCATGTCTATACCTACCATTTAGACTACACATTACTAATAAAATTTACTAACATTTTACATCATTTACGTTAATATTTTACTCAATGTGCTTTAGCACATGTCCACCCATTCATCCACCTCTCTGTTCATCCATACAGTCATCTTTTTGTTTGTTTCTTTTTTTTTTTTTTTTTTATGCATTTCCAGGTAAGTTACAAACCTCAGCTCACTTTCCCTAAAATACCTCAGCATAGATATCACTATCTAGAGTTCAAAGTTTCTGTGTGGTCCTTTAACAATTTCTTTTCAGGTAAAATTCACACACAATGAGCTGCTCAAATCCCAAGTACGCCGTCCAATGAGCCTTGACAAATGCCCACAACTATGGAACCCAAATCGCCGTCAAGGTGCAGGGATGTCACCCCAGGAAGTCCCTCATCCCCAAATCCCAAGTACGCCGTCCAATGAGCCTTGACAAATGCCCACAACTATGGAACCCAAATCACCGTCAAGGTGCAGGGATGTCACCCCAGGAAGTCCCTCATCCCTTCTCAGTCCTGGCTTCCCCAGGGGTAAACACAGCTTTGATTTCTTTCCACGATAAGTTAGTTTTTGCCTGTTCTAGAACTTCATTAAGGTTAGTAGATTGAATTATATGTGATGTACCCTTTTGTGTCTGGCTTCTTTCAATCAACATAAAGTTTTTGAGATTCATCCATGTTTTTGAGAGGATCAGTAGTTCATTTGTTTTTATTGCTAAATATACTCTTTCGTAGTCCTTTTGGGCTACTATAGCAAATTATCTTATACTGGGTGATTCACAAACAACAGAGATTTATTACTCACAGTTCTGAAGCCTGGGCAGTCCAAGGTCAAGGCACCAGCGACTCGGTGTCTGCTGAGGGCTGCTCCTAGCTTCAGAGATGGCACCTTGCTGCCGTGTCCTGCCATGGAGGTAAAGACGAGGGGGCTTGCTTGAGCTTCTTTTAACTGCAGCAACTTTAACTTACGCTCCTGCAGCTGGAATCACCACGGTTCGAGCCTCTTTTGTAAGGGCGCTATTCCCAGTCGTGAGGACGGAGCCTGCATGACTGAATCCCTTTCCAAAGCCTCACCTCTTAGCACCATCACACTGGGTACGAGGTTCCGACATATGAACTTCCAAAGGACACAGACATTCAGACCACAGCATATTCTATTGTATGAATAGCCCACAATTTGATAATCCATTCTCCCACTGATGAATACATAGGCTGTTTCAATTTTTAAAATATTATGAATATAATTGGTAAAAAGGAGTCATTTTGTGAACATGTTTTTATTTCTCTTCCATAAACATCTCAGAGTGGGATTGCTGGATCATGAGACAGCTGCATGTTTACATTTCTAATAAACCACCAATTCTTCTTCCAACACCCCCCCTCCAACACCGTCTGAGAGCTCCAGCTGCTCCACGTTCCTGCCAACACTTGAAGTTATCAACCTTGTCTACTTTAGCTGTTCTGGTGAGTGTGCATTTTAAAACACACTGACGGATTTAGGCATTTAATATTTTACTTGAGATTTTCCTACCTATGTTTATGAGGAAAATGGCTTATATTTTACCTCTTTCATTATTTTCTAGAAAAACTTATGTAAGATAGGAATTACCTGTCTCTTGCAAGATCCCACCTGTAAAGTACCTTGGTACAGGGCTCTTTTTCAAGAAAGTAAGGTCTTTGATCCCATTTTTGACCTATTTAAGTTTTCTGTTTCTTTCTGGGCCAGGCATGGCCCTTGGCATTTTCCCAGAAATGCGCCCTTTCTATTTCAAAGTCCTCCTTAAATATCCCTGCCTACCAGTCTCACACGGGCATTAAAGAAAGACCCGGAGATCCACCTGAGCCCAGAAGATCAAAAGGGGGGGGGAGTGTCTCCCTGAAACCAGAGTAGCAGTGGCAGCTGGGTAGAGTCTTCCCAGAAAGAGGAGAGTCTCAGGGGTGGGCTCTGAGCTCCAGGATCCAGCTAACTCACCGCTGCTCCTTCCTCTCTTCCCAGCTTGGAGGAGCTGATGTGATTGTGTGGAGTGGGTGAGCAGGTCTCCCTGGAGGGAAGGTCAGAAAGACACCTGTACTGCAGCTCTGAGGTCTGCGTGAGCCTTGCAGCCTTCTCAGGGTTGTCTCCTGGAAAATGGGTGTGGTGGTACCTGCCTCCAGTGTGTAGAGGGTGAGGGTGGATCGCGGTATCTCCCTCAGGTATGTGCAGATGGAAAAGTGGGTTGCGGTAGCTGCCTGAGGTATGCGGAGGGGATAAGACAGATTCAGCGAGGAGCAGGTGGAAAGTGCCCCTCACAGCAGGTCCTCCACCAACATCTGCCTTCTTTCCTCAAGAAACCCCGCAGTGGTGAGGTCTCGAAGGCTTCTGTTTCTCTTTTTAAGGTACAAAGGAGCAAGTGTCTCATAACAGAGTCTGAGGCTGTGTGATCCTGACTGGGACATCACTGGAAACTTCTTCGTACCCCTCAAAATCACACCAGCACGTATCACCTGCCCAGCAGGGGACAGCCACAGTGTCTCTTGGAGTATGTCATCGGGGTGTGGTTCCTTCTCTTGCCCCACAATGGGCCCAGCTTCCTGCCTGGAGAGAGAGTCCAGGCTGCAGTGCAGACAAGAAAGTCTAAACTGAGCCTGGAGCTCTCGGCAAGTCGAGGAGAGATGAGTTCAGAGGTCACAGAGCTTCCTTGTGGTTGAAATTCCAGTCAGGTCTACAGACAAATTGCCATTATCATATCAATGTTCATTCCCTGGCTTCCATAATCGTACTAGGGTTATGTAAGATGTTAAAATTAGAAGTTGGGCAAAGAGTGTATCAGAACTCTGGGTGGTTTTGCAACTTCTTTAAGTGTGAAGCCATAAGATTATAAAATTATAAAAAAGAAGCAGAAATATATGCCCCATGACCAAGAGGAAAACCAATCATTAGAAACAGACACAGAAATGACATAAACAATAGAAATATAACATGTTTTCAAAAAGGCAGAGAAAAACATAAGAATGTTGAGGTGAGAAATAGAAGACATAAAGACCCAAACTGAACTACAGGTGAAAAAATTCATCACCTGAAATGAAAAATACACTGAATGGAATTAACAGCAGATTAGATACTGAAGGAAAAAAAGATCAAAGGGCTTTAAGACAGCAGTGGAAATTGTTCAAAATGGCACACAAAGAGGGTGATGAATGGAGCACCAGTGATCAGTGGGGCAGTCGGAAGCAGCCCAGCGTACCTGTCACTGGTCCCTGGGAAGTGGGGAAAGAGACAGAGGACAGAAAACCACCTTAAGAAATACCTGCTGAAAATTTTCAAAATTTGATAACGACTACAAACTCACAGATCCAAGGATCTCAATGAACCCCAAGCAGGAAAAAAAAAAAAAAGAAAGAAAGAAGAAGAAAACCATACCTAAGCATTTTATAATCAAATTTCGAAGATGATAAAGGAAAAATCTTATAAGTAGCCAGAGAATAAAAGACATATTATGTACCAAAAAAAAAAAAAAAGGCAAAAATTGTCAGATTCTTTAAAAAATCAAAACCCAACTACATGATGACTATAAGAAATCCACTTTAATACAAAAACACAGATAAGTTAAATGTTTAAAAAATGGGAAAAGATATACTATGTAAATACCAATAAAAAATCTAGAGTTGCTATATTAACATCAACAAAGGTTGATTTCAGAATAGGAAATATTACCATGGATAAAGGACATTTCATTGTGATAAAGGGGTCAGTTCTTCAAGAGAACATGGCAATCTTAAATGCATATGCACCTAACAACAGCAAAATGTATATTCCCACCATGTATATATAGAACTGTCACCAAGGGAGACCAAATTCTGAGCCATACAAGTCCCAATACATTTTAAAAGATTGAAATAACTCAAAATTTTGGTTTCTGACTACAACAGAATTAAACTAGAAATCAATAACAGAATAATATCTGGAAATCCCCAAACACTTGGAAACTAATCAGCACACTCTTTAAAAACTCATCAGTCAAAAAATAAATCACAAAAGAAATTAGAAAATATTTGATCTAAATAAACATGAAAACTTGATATTTTGAAACTTGTGGGATGCAGTTAAACAGTGCTTAGAGAAAAACTTGTAACATTAAATTCTTATATTAGAAGAGGAGAAAAATTTCAAATCAGTGAGCTATGCTTCCTTCTTAAAGAACTATAAAATGGAAAAACTAAGACCAAAGTAAGCAGAAGAAATAATAAAGAAAACATCAAAAATAAATGAAATAGAAAATATGAGGGTACTTCAAAAAGTTCATGGAAAGATTCTCATTACCTGTTAATTCTATTTCTCATGAACTTTTTGAAGTACTCCTGTAGAAAAGCAATAGAGAAAAATCAACTTCTCAAAAAGTCTATTGATGGACTTCTAGTCACACTGATCAGGAAGGAAAAGAGAAGACACAAATTATCAAAGTTGTAAATGAAAGAAGGGACATCACTAACAAGCCTACAGACAAGAAAGGGGTAATAGAAAAATACTATGAACAATTTTATGCCAATAAACTTGAAAACAAAGATGAAGGGTATAAATTTCTTAAAAGACACAAACTACTAATGCTCACTCAAGAAGAAACAGGTGTAGATAACAGACTTATTCATGTAGAAAATCCAAAGGAAACTACAAAAAAGCTATCAGAATTAAGAAGTGACTTTACCAAGATCACAAGATTGGAGGTCAATGTACAAAAATTAACTGGACTTCTACATACTATCAATGAACACCTGGAAATTAAAACTAAAAAAATTAAAATAGAATTAAAATATGATAGACTTATTGGCCACCTTAAACCCCCAAAATGTGTAGGGCTCATCTCGTACCATGAGAACTACCAAATATTGCTGAGAAAAATTAAAGACCTAAATCAAGAGATATACCATGTTCATGAATTGTAATGTTCGGTATTGTGAGAAAGTCAATTCTCCTGAAATTAATCTATAGATTCAATACAATGTCAGTAAAAATGTCACAGAGAGCTTTCTTGTAGAAAGTGACAAGCTAGTTTTAATGTTTTTGTGGAAATGCAAAGGACCTGAAATAGCCTAAACAATTATGAAAAAGAAGACAGAAGTTGGAAGACATATACTACATCTCAAGGCTCACATGTCTACAGTGATCAAGACAGTGTGGTGTTGGCAAATTAAAGGATGCATAGATCAATGGAACAGAGTCCACAAATAGACCCTGACAAATACGGCCAATTAATTTTGACCAGGTTGCCAAGGCAATTCAATGGAAAGATTAAACTTTTCAATAAATGATACTGGAACAATTGGACACTTACATACAAAGAAATGAACTTCAACCCTTACCTCACACCATATAAACACTAACTCAAAATAGACTATAGGTCTAAATATGAGAACTAAAAAAGCTACCAAAGAAAACAGAATTGAAAATATTGATGATCTTGACTTAGCAAAGATTATTTATTTATTTATTTTTAAAAAGATGACCAGTAAGGGGATCTTAACCCTTGACTTGGTGTTGTCAGCACCACGCTCTCCCAAGGGAGCCACGGGCCAGCCCCCACCAAAGATTTTTTAAGCGGACAAAAATAAGCATAAATTGTGAGTGAAAATAAATAGGATGCTGCTAAAATTTATTATGTATTCATGTATTTATGTAGGTATTTATGTATTTGTTTATTTATTTTTGGCAGTTGCCTGGTACAGGGATCGAACCCTGGACCTTGGTGTTATCAGCACCATGCTCTGACCAACTGGCTAACGGGCCAAGCCAATGTTGCTAAAATTTAACTGTTTGTTTTTCACAAGACACTGTTAAGAAAATAAAAAGGCAGGTCAAGTACAAGGAGAACATGTTTACAAGTCATCTGTCTGGGAAGGAGACACTGGATGATAAGATGTCTGGGGAATGAGAGGGGAGGGTCCTGCCTAAGGTCCCCCGACATGAGTGCCTGTGCCAGCTCCAGCCAGGTCTCTTGACTCAGGACGGTCCAGTGTTCTGACATTATGCTGAGCATAATTTAATCTTTTAATGAATTCCCACTTCCCAAGCTTCTAAGCCTCCCACCAGGCCAGAGGTCCTAGCAGGGCTGGGCGCTCTCTCTCTGGACTATGCCCACCCCAGTGTGCACGGTCCCCAATCATCAGCGAGACGAAGGGGGCTGGCGCACCATAGTTCCTCTCACTCCCTTCCCCCATAGCCTTGTCTGTCAGTACATGGACCCCTACCAGGCACAGAACCTGTCCTCCTGGTCTCCCAATGCCACCCACCAGGCGTACCTCCGGGTGGGGTAGCTCCCCAGTGCTGGCCAGGGTCGGGCTGAGAGGCAGCTGGACCAATGCTTTGGGTGTCTTTTGGAAGAAATCCACCTTTGAGGAAGAGGGTAAGTGATCATGGTGTGGTTATGCTGGCAGAAATGGGAGAAAAAAGAATGTCACCTTTATAAGGGAGTCAGCTGAACATTTTACAATTCTTCCCTAAATCAACTAAGCCATTTTCACAACATAAAACGAGCAGAAAATGTAATTATTTCAAGGTGTCCTTCACCTCGAACTCACTCGAGGCCCACAGCTTAGGGGTTTTAAAAAATACATATATTTAAAGCAAATATTATTGCAAATGACTACTCTGTAATTTGGATTAATTGCTTTTGGTTTTTTCTGGAAATAAAATCTTTAAGGCAAACCCATAAAAACCCTGAAGCCAGGGCAGCTGTTCTTGCAGTGCCTCATTTACAGAGTCCAGTGCCACCCCACAGGGGACCGTGGTTGGTCATGGAGTCCCCTTTTCAGCCAAAGACCCTGGAGGTGCCTGTGCCGCCTCCAGCAGAGGCCACATCAGAACAGCCCTGGTCCACACCAAAGTGACCCAGTCACACGCGGCTGGAACGGCAGCCCGTGAGCCTCAGGGGTGGCCCAAGAGCCCGGCCCAGGGGGAGCTCAGGAAGGGCCCGGGCCCGGCTCACCACTGCTGCCTCTGGAGGGTGAGGTCGGCAGCCCGGCCAGGCCCTGCTGGGTCAGCTCAGGGACCCACCCATGGGAGAACGTGCCGGGGCAGGGCTGGGGAGAGCTGGGCTCTGGCCATGCCCAAGGTCAAGTACATGTGTGTGTCAGGGTAGCGGGAGGGTGGTATAAAAAGGGGGAGACATGGAAGCGTCCCCCAATCTAAGCACCTCCCCTGGGGCTTCCCACCCTCCTCGGAACATCTGGACTTGGGCTTTTTCCTGACTTAGGAGCCTGGCAAAGGGTCTCAGCAAGGCCATGGGGGGCTCCAGCTACTCTGAATGGGGAATAGCTTCCTCTCCTGGAGGCTTGGGTCCTGGGGCCCGACCAGACCACCCCTCACAACACGGGACACGGGTGGGAGCAGGAGGCTGTTCTGGCTGCCCCAGGCCTGCAGGGAACCAGCGAGTGTCCTGGCCCTGCAGATGCGGGGACCGCAGAGACCCCATGCCCATGCCCTGGAGAAGACTGAGAATCTGCTTGTTGGGGCAGGACAGACGCAAACGCGCACCCTGGGCTGTGTCCGCAGGGGAGGGTCAGAGTGATCCGCATGGGCGGGAGGGTGCAGAAAACCTGCTCAACTCCCTCAGGCCACTGTGCCCCAACCTCTTCTCCAGGAGGCTCAACCTCAGGGCCCCAAGAAGTGGCTGAGGGCAGTCTGCCTCAGTTTACTTCTCTGTACAGGTCTCTTCTGACTGCCCCACACAGGGACATCTGCTGGTGCCCCTTTTCCGTGCTGGGATGGGTGCCAGGGCTGTGGTCGCCTCCTCTGGGAACCTGGCTGTGCAGGGTTCATAACTGCAGTCCACACAGGTCCTGGGGACACAGGGAAATTCCACTGAGCCAGAGAGGGATGGGGGGCTTCCTGGAGGAGGTGTCCTTTCGGCTCTGGTAAACTTGCCTCCTGCAGTGCCCGAGTGACCACACCGTCCATGTCCATGTGCAGGGAGGGCTGGTAAAGCTGAGGGGCTGGCCCTCTCTGGGTGGGTTTGTGCCAAGCCCACCCGGCTGTGGGCCCCCAATGGCTAAGCAATGCCCTTGAAGCCTGGGCTGCCCCGACACGCAAGGCCTGTCATCTGGTGCCTTCTGTCCTGTGCTTACGAAACCCTTCCTTATCCCATGGGGCGTGCAGCCGTGTGCTCTGTGTATGTGGGTAATGCCAGCTCCTCAAATCTCCCTGATGACAGAGGAAAAACCCCTCGAGCTCATCCTATCATTTCTAAACATCACAAGGACCCTGTTTTGCAGATGTTTTCCAAGGGTCCACGCTTTCTGGGGAGCGCTGGGGACTGGAGTGCAGCTTTCTCCCCTCGAGGCTGCCTGGAGGCTGAGGAGCTGACCTGGGTGAGGGTCAGGAGACAGAGGGGCCTGCGCTGGGTTCCTGCTCATCCACTCGTCTCCCCAGCATCTGCAGGAAGCCCTAGGACCATGCCTCTGGCTCTCTGAGGGGACAGACACAATTTTAAGAGTGTGGATGGAGGCCAGTCTCTGCCCTCATGTCCTTAGCAAGAGCCCCCAATTCCCCCCACCCTAGCAGAGTTCTCACCCCATCCCCTGCTTCCACACGGGATCAGAGATGAGGCAGGGACCGTGTTCTAGATATTTCTGGAGTCCTAGACTCGTCCTAGAGCTCGAGGCTCAAGTGAAAGGTGAGCGAAATCTCCACAGAAAGGCAGAACTGTCCATTGTCAACTACGGGGTCACCCTGTCCAAACTGGCTGGGAGACAAGGAGGGAAATCACATCAGACACCACATGGCCTCTGGGAGCTCAGCGTCAGGACCGGGGGCAGGGGCGCAGGCATGAGAGGGAGGCCTGTGCCCCAAAAGCCCACACAGAGAAACAAGAGAGTGCAGAGGAGGAGCTGGGAGCAGCCCGGCAGGCGGGAGCAGCCCAGGGGTCTGTCGACGGACGGTCCCCGGACAAGCTGTGGTCTGTCCGCGCAGTGGAACATGACTCAGCCTTGAAAAGGAAGGAAACCCTGACACCTGCTACATCATGGGTGACCTTGAGAACATTGTGCTCAGTGAAATACGCCAGTCACAAAAGGACACACACCGTGTGGTTCCAATCCCACGAGGTCCCGAGGGTTGTCAGATTTAGAGACAGAAGGTGGAGCGGTGGGTGCCAGGGGCTGGGGAGGGGATGCAGGGTTAGTGTTTAATGGGGACAGAGTCTGAGTTCGGGAAGATGGAGAGTTCTGGAGTTGGACGGGGGTGACGGCTTCACAACAGTGTGAACGTGCTTAATGCCAACAAACTATATAGATTTAAAAATGGTTAAAATGGTAAATTTTATGTTATGTGTATCTTACACATATTTTACATTAACAAAATTTAAAACTAACAAAAACTCCATCTGGCAGAGGTGGGCTCTGTTCTCTGTCCCGAGCACGGTTCTCAGCCCTACACACACACTGGTGACCTTCACCCTCAGTGACCTGGAGGTGGGTGCAGTTGTCACTCCTAGAGATAAGGAGACTGAGGCCCGAACAGGTGTGACCAACTCAAGTGCACAGTGGGGCTGTGGCAGAGCCGATCTACAGCCAGCAGCTTGCTCCAGGGCCTGAGTGCCCAACCACCCCCACCTGAATAAGGTGGGAAACTGAGTCACCAGTTCAGAGAGCATCTCCTGTTGTCCATACCCTGGTAGAAGAGAGACTTAAACTCAGAAATTAAGCTGATACTTAGAAAGTAAATTTTATGTAATGCGGTGCAGGGAGCATTTCCTACAGTGACCAAGAGAAGCTTCCAGAGGTAGTGATGCTGAACTGGATCTTGAAGGACAGGCAGGATTTTGCTCTTAATTTTAAATATTGTAACAATTATATAACCAATATATATTCACTGGAGAGAAAAATAAAAGTGCAGATAAGCATAACAGGGAAAAAGTATTAATACCTGAAATCCCATCACTCAGGGAAAACTACTGTGAGCATTTCAATTTACATTCCCAAAGGGTTTTCTGCATGTTTCTGGGACATATCGGTATGGCAATACGTACATATCTCCTTCACCATGGTTATTATCTACACAGCATCCATTACAGGGGACTAGCAAACTTCATTTATCAATTTCTGTGGCCGGAAGTGAGCCATAAACGAGGCTTTAGGGAGTTAACGATCAGGACCCCCAAATCCTTGCACAGTGCTCAGAGCCCCTGGACACTGCGTGGAATCAGGCCTGGACCTAAGGATGGACACAGGCTTTCTAAAATAGCCACAAAAGCCTCTGGGCGAAGACGGCAGATTAAACACACACGTAGCAGCGTTCCCTCTGCAAGCCCCACTTCACCCACAACAAAGAGATTCTAAACTACATTTACCCATAAGGGGGGGAGTGGGTAACCACAAAATTCTGAAAGCTGAATTGCAGATGGACGTGTGGTAACTGTCTCACAGACAAGAGAAAGATAGCTCTAAATAAAAAAAGGGAAGGTGAGATTTCACCAGATTTATAACAAAGAGCACCCCAAAACTTAGGATTGGCCATAAGAGTACCCCTGGGACAAGGGGGGTAGGGGGGGCTGTGATAAGGAAGGCTAGGGTGAAGGAGGCCGTGAACAAGTTAGATTCCTACACCCCTCCCCCTCCTCACTGAGCATCTGCCCCCCATCACCTCAGCAAAAATCCAAAGGTTTATTCCCCAGAATGCAGGGAGCTGACTACTGAGACCCCTGCCTTCCACCCACCAACCTGACTCCCAGAAGACTGGCAGCCAGACCTTTCCTTGCTCCCTGGGGAACTTCCCTGGGGAATCAGGTTGTTACCTCAAGGGCAACAACCTCCCCCTGCACTCTCTAAGGAGCTGATCTCCTAGTCAGCTCCTAACCATGGGCAGACAGGTGAGGGTCAGCAGATATCTAAGGAAAGACAGAGGTGGAAACAATAAGCAAAGCTGTTTGGAGGATACACAGACCACAAGGGCAGGAGAAAGCATCATATAACTATCAAGATCCCAAAATAAACAAGAGAGGAAACAGGAGAATCAGCAACAAAGTATTTCAAGAAAATTTCCTAGAGTTGAAGGACATAAGTTTCCAGTTTGAAAGAACTCACAGTAGGTGAAAACCAACATGCTCCAGGTCACATGACTGTGAAATATTGGAATGCTTGGGACAAAGAGAAGATTCTATGGGATTCCAAAGAGGAAAAAACAAGTCACACAAAAAGACTAAGGAAACAGAACCTCCCCGACTCCTCAACAGCTGCCCTGGAAGCAGAAAAACAATGGGGCAACACTCCTAAAATTCTGAAAGAAAAAAAATCATCTCCAATCTAGAATTCTATACCCAGCCCAACTATCATTCTGGTATGGTGGAGGAATAAAGACATTTTCAGATATGCAAAGTCCTAAGAAAGTTATCTCCCATGCATCCTTTATCAGAAGTTACTAGAAGATAGGTTCCACAGCAAGGAGAAAGTAAGCCAAGAAAACACAGGCTGTAGGTAGCAGGGTATCCAAAGGAATTTCCCCAGAGAACAGCAGCTAGAGATCCTAGGATGACAGCTTTAGACAGGATGAAGAGGGCGACTCGTCCATACTGCAGCAGGGCAACTTCAGAGCCCAGTGGGAGGACCACCATCATCAGTACATCCACAGTCACTGCTCCCTTGTTTCCACTTGGCTGAGGATGGCTCAGGTCCTGATCTTAACCCAGCTTGTCTTGACCATGTGCAGACATAGTTCTGGCTGCCTCCCTATATGGGTTTTCTGTGGTGGCTGTAACAAATTACCACAAACTTGGTGGCTTAAAACAGCACAAATTTATTATTGTGCAGTTCTGCAGGTCAGAAGTCTGAAATGGCTCTCACTGGGCTAAAATCGAGGTACGGGCAGGGCCGCCTTCCTTCCTGGAGGCTCTAGAATCCATCTCCTTGCCTTTTCCAGCTTCTGGAGGCTGCCCGCATTCCTCGGCTCATGGCCCCTCCATTTTCAAAGCCAGCGAGGCTGGACAAGTCTTCCTCACATCACTTCATTCTGACGACTCTCCCACCTCCCTCTACCACATTTAAGGACACTTGCAATCACACTGGGCCTCCCCAGATAATCCGGGATATTGTTGTCCCTACCTTGAGGCCAGCTGATTAGCAGCCTTAATTCAGTGTGTGACCTCAATTTGCACCCCCACTTCTGCTCTGAACCGTGTTTGCCTCCTTCCTCCTCCATCCTTCTGCTCCAGCCTTGTGGCCTCTTTTGCCTCAGGGCCTTTGCACCGCCTGTCCCCGTTGCCCAAATGCTGTTTCCCTAGACCGGCAGGTGGCTCCCTTATCACTCCCTCACATCTCTGCTGAGACATCACCACCTCGGTGACGCTGTCTTTGACCAACCTGTTGGAAACTGTGTGTTCTTTATGCCCAAGTCCTCACTTCCCTCCTTTGTGTCTGTAGTGATAGAATCTTCCAGACTGTTATGCGAGTCTCTTATTATGTTGCTTATTTCTGCCTTCCCCATAAGAATGGGAGCTCAAGGCAAGGGAGACTTCATCTGCTTCAGTCGCTGCTGCATGGCTATATTTGGAGCCTACGGCTGTGCCAGGCACATAGTAGGCATGAGATGAATGGGTTTCACTTGAACAAATAAAAGACTCACATTGCGATCCTTGGGACACCTGACCTTAGTCAGCCCTGATTTCCCACTGGATTCCAACAGATGGTCTCTTGTCAACGCCCGGGGGGCTGAAGCCAGACTCTGGTTCGGCTCATCTACTCTCAAAACCTCCACCTGCCCAGGACAGCACTGTCTTTCCTTCCACAGCCAGGCAACCCCAATCTACGTTCTGTCTCCACGGATTTGCCTATGGTGGACATTTCATAGAAATGGAATTGTATAATAGGCGGCCTTTTGTGCCTGGCTTCTTTCACTCAGCATGATGCTTTCAAGGTGCATCCATCCTGCAGCACACATCAGTGCTTCATTTCTTTTTATGGCCAAATAGTATTCCATAGTGTGGAAGGACCATATTTCATTTACCCATTAGTGGCAGCTGTAATGTCTCCCATTCGTTTCAATTTGATTAAGCTTCTGCAGCTAGACTCACATTTTTAGGGGTCTGTATTAGGTGACAAACTGTAAATCAATGAAGGGAACAGTTAACACAAAAACCTGGAGAGCGTTGACCTCTGGGCTGGTGGGAAGGGGCTTCACTGAAAGCTCTGGCAGAAACAGCACATGTTTATCCTTGCCCAAGTGCTGAGGACCAGCACCCGCTTTATTCCCTTTAAGCTGTGCACGTGTTTTATGCACTCTCCTATCTGTATGCTCATTGCAAAATAAAATTTAAAAAAGCTTTAAAGACAAGCATAAAACTTTCTAAACGTGAATGCTTAGCAGTGATTTTTAAATAACAACTTTATTGGGATATAATTCACATACCATAACATCAACCCTTTAAAGCAACGGATTCAGTAGCATTTAGTGCATTCACGATGTTGTGCACCCTTCCGCAGTACCTAGTTCCAGAGCATTTTCATCACCCCAAAAGGAAACCCAGTACGCAGTCACACCCCGCGTCCCTTCCCTGCCAGCCTCAGCAATAACTGATCTATTTCCCGTCTATGGATTTGCCTATTCTGGATGCCTCATAATGTGAATCATACAATATGTGGCCTTTGATGACTAATTTTGTTTACTTAGAATAATATATTAATTTCTGAGGTCCATCCATGTTGTAGGATGGATCAGTACTTTATTCCTCTTTAGGGCCGCATAATACTTCCTTGCATGGATGTGCCGCATCTCATTTACCCATTTGTGGTGATTTTAAGCTCCTCACTAATTTCGATTTGACTTATTTTAGGCTCTGGAAGTCCCAGCAGGACCACAAACGTCTGCTGGGGTCTGCACAGGTTCTCGAGGAAGCTTGAACAGTCTTTCAGCCTCGGACTTCGGGTGCAACAGCGAAGGCATTGAAAGCAGTCTGTGGAGTTAGAACCGTTCCCACAATTCAGATCTGGCTCTGCGGGGCCGGCCCAGGGAGAGATCCTTCTGATGTCCTGAGCCAAACAGAGGGAGAGAGAGAGAGGAAAAAAGGCAGCAAGGATGCCAGAGTGGGTTTTTCTTATTTAGCAAAAAGCACCCGCACAAAAGGAAAATCACTAAGCACTGATTTGATTGGGAAGGCAGCCTTCAATGGATGACATCACTCCGAGAACATAAATCTTGTTTGTATGATTTATTTATCTTAAGAAATCCACATATGAAGCTGAGTTTTCAATGGCTTTGTTTAAGTGATAGTTTTTCCTTTTTAGAGAAAGTTGGAGCATGATAAACAGCTCCAGCTGTAAAAATTAAAGGCGGAGGTGAAGCCAAGGTGATTATTACAGAAAAATGCTGAGTGGGGAGGGGTGTTTGGCCCTTCCATCCTCTAAAATGAAAATTACCCTCCGCCACAATGTGCCACGAACAATTACCTGCTGTTTATTAATTAACCTCTTTTAAAAGCACCACATTTCTATGAGAAACTGTTATTTCTCTAATGCGAAAACTGGCTGACTTGTGTTTATTAGTACAACTCTGTCCCATGTGAGCTAGGCTCTGTGCACACTTAACTGACATTTTTTTTTAAATGACACATTTTATGATTGGAAATATTTTACTGGAAGCCCAGATACTGAGCATGACTTGCTTGGGGTTTTAGTCCCAAACTGAGCCCCCACAGCCACTGGCCGGGGCGTGGGGCCTCCCCCCGACCCTGGACCGCCAAGCACAATCCTGGGACGGCCACCCTCATGGTGGGTGTGGGGGAGGAAGGGGGCTCCAGACTCTCCAGTGAGAGGCGGAACCAGGAAACACAGATATCCAAAGGCTGAGTCTTCCTGGACCCAGGCAAACTAACATCTTGGTCACTGTCAGGAGCACAAGGTGACCGAGAGGCCAGGGCACCCTCTGGAATTCACACCGTCCTCTTGGCCCTGCAGGAATGCTGAGGGGTGTCTCTTTGAGAATGCGCCTTCTGCCATCACCCTGCCCCTGCTCCCCATCAACCTGCTGAGCCCCCCACCCCACCATGCAAGCTAGCTTCCCTTTCCAAAGTCATGTGCTGTGTGAACAGGGGCCCCGGGTGCCTCGCTCACTGCTGTGTCTCGGTCACATGGTGCTGGCATCGGCTTCCCGAATGCAGGGCAGCCGAGTGAGAGCCGGGACCGATGAGGAAGGGGTGCTCAGCCTCGGGGGGGGCAGCACGGTCCCTGCGGCAGGGCTACTGCCTCCGCCACGGCGTCCTGCAAGGGTTCCCTCACCTCCCTCCTGCTTCTGGGCTGAGGCCAGACTTCAGAGTGCCAAGGGAAACCTTGCCCTCAGCCAGGCCTCTCCGGTCATTCATTCACTGAGCACCATGCACGGTCCCAGCCTCAGGCCAGGCACTGGAGTTTTGGAGGTGGGTGAGATGCCCTGGAAACTCCAGGTCTGGTGGAGGAGATGCCCTCACGTTCGACCCTCTCCATCAGACTCTCAGTTTCAGGAGCACTTGGCCCTGCTGGGCAGCCTCTCATCACGCGTGAATGAGTGAGTGAACGAGTGAGTGCATGCTCGGTCCCAGGCTTGACCTGAGACCTGTGGGAAGCTCTGACTGCAGTTGGCAGGAGACCAGCTGGCCCTGGGACACTCTCTCTCCCCTCTTGGCAGGACTAGGGCAGTCCAAGGTCAAGAGGGTGGGGCCTGACTCTGGGAGCTCAGGGGCCCAGGAGTCTGCTGAGACCTTCACGGGTGAGTGGAGCTGGCGGCTCCCAAGAACACCCGTTGCCTTCTTGATGTCCAGCCAGGGTTAGATGCCTTCCATGGCTCCAGCCACATCCTCTAGGAATGGCCTTTGGTTCTGGGAGAGGAAGGACTAGAGGGGAGGACAGAGGATGAAGGGCCCCTTGCCACTAACTGTCCTTGCTCCAACAAACCATGTAGCTCCCAGGAAGCGCCAGGCCCCTCACCTGCCTGCTGCTATCCCCATGATACCGCGGGCTTGCCCACCCTCATTTTATATTAGGAAATTGGGGCTCCTGGGAAGCTGGAGGGGCCGGCCCAGGGTTCCAGAGGAACTTTGCAGAAGCTGGGCCTGACTAGGCTAAAGCTCCTCCTGTTTTTTACCCCCTCCCCCCACCAGCTGTCTGCTTGCTCCTGGGGTCACAGCACTAGTGGGTGAGGGGCGGGTAAGGCTGGCTGTGCTGGGAGGGGCAGGGCCCAATTTATCCCTCCTTAGTAGAAGCCCCCTTCTGCCACCCACCATCTGGGTGCTTCCATACAATTCCACCAATGCCACAGGGGAGGGTGTCTCCCCCTGCGTCTGGCGCTGCTCAAGGTTCGGACCCTGCCATCTTCAACCTAGTCCCCAGGCCCCGCACACAGTAGGTCCTCCGTGAGGGCTGCCCGGGGCAGCAAGGGCATGCAGGTGTGTCCCCCGCCACTTGGCCACCTTCCTTCTTTGAGGGTGTGGGTACCGGGCACTGCGGGAGAAAAGGATGCCAGGGTGAGGGTGCCCCGCTGGCTGCAGATTGCAAAGCAGGACGAGGAGGAGATCAGCGTCGCTGAGCTGCTGGTGCCCGGTGGCTTTCCCCAGCCCTGCGGGCTTGGGCGCCTGGCTCAGGAGCACATGGCCCTGTCCCGTGAGGACACACAGACTGATTCCGTCACCTTCGGGTTGCTCTGCAGAATCGGTAATTTTTTCCCTGCTCCGGGCGGTCCTGGTCTCTGCCCTTTCTTCTCTCGCTGGCTCAGGAAGCCTTTTGCCTCCACCGCCGCCTCCTGATTATTGGCTTAGTAGAAAGCAAAGCAGGGGGAAGGGGTGTTGGCTTGGGCATCCCCCGGTTGTCCCAGTCCCCTCATCTCCCGCTCCTGTCGGTCCTGCTGGGAGACGGCGGGAGGCCGGGAAGGTTTGCACAGGCCACGCCCCCATCACCTAGAGGGGTAGTTTGTGGTGAATCCAGAAGCCCCAGCTCCCAAGGTCATGCCCCAGGGCCTCGCCCAGACGTCAGGGGCATGCTCACCGCTGGCCTCGGGAAAACCGAAAACCTAAATCCCAGCAGTGGGAAGGATATGGGGGCAGGGGGGCGATCGGCGGGGCGGCATCGTCCCTCTCCTGGGTGCCTACTTGGGACAGGGCCTCTGTCACCAGTCTTCCCTCCACGGTAGCCCCAGTGCCTGCCCGGGGCTGCTTCCTCCTCCCCAGCCCGCCGGTCCTCTTGCAGGATTTTGGGTGCAGGGTGGCGCCACCCTAGAGTTTGAGCCTGGTGCGTTAACCCCCGGGCACGCTGCTCCCCTTATAGAACAGCCCAGGGTGGGCAAAACCCTGTCCAGGGGCGGAGAGGAGACCCTTGGGGCTGTGGAGCTGGACTCACACCTCCGCCCAGCCCAGGAGAGGACAGTTCCGGAGGGTTAGGGGAAGGGGAGCGGAGGAGGGAGCACGGATGGGCAGAGGTGGCGCAAGAGCAACCTTGGGACCCCCCACCCCCCCGTAGGGACACAGCCTCTGACCCCCACTCTGCAGAGGTGGCCCAAAAGGGGTGGCGTTTTCCATCCATCCGTCCTCCCGCCAACCCCACAATAAACCGGTGAGAAAACAGGCGCGTCGGGCCCCATTTCACAGATGGGGCAACCGAGGCTGGAGAAGAAATCCACGGCAGCTTCCCCCGCAGTGACACCTGCGGGGTGTTGAGGCCGCAGGATCAAGGGCAAAATTTGGTTTTCAAACAAAGAAGGTGGGCTGTGTGGGGCCAGGGTCCAAGGCCGAGAGGATGGGGAGGAGGCGGCTTTGCAAACCGAGCTGCGGATTCCTGATGTGACGGTCACGGGTCCGCTCGGCCGGTGTCCTCGGCCCCGGGAGTTTGGGGACTCCGAGGGCGGGCTCCCGCTCAGCGACGCCTGAGATTCGGCCGCCGGGCCCGGGAAGCGGCGCGGCCCGCCGTTTTCGTTGCCGCCAGCGCGCAGGGAGGACCGGCTGCCGAAGGCGGCGGCTGCGTCTACGCGGGCGGCGTCCCGCAGCGGCCACCGTGCCA
>NW_007729638.1:0-3958 GCF_000696425.1 Galeopterus variegatus | reverse complement strand
TGCGCGGGCGGACACGGGGGCCCCCAACGCCACGGCCGGGGGCGCGGGCGAGCACGCGGCTCCGGGGCACACGCAGCGCAAAGCGGGCGGCGGGATTCGTTGGCGGAGTGTTAAAGGCTCTGGGACCGAGAGGGAAAGCGGGGCAAACGGATTCCGTTTATCGCTCCCCGCGGCCGGAGCCCCGCAGCTTGGCCGCCCTTCGTCGCGGCCCACTGTGCGCGCCACGCGGGAAGGAGCCGTCGGGGACTTCCCGAACCTTCCTGGGGAGCTGGTTTGGGCAGGATGCGGGAGTCAACTCCCTCCTGTCCTCAAACGGGGAAAGGTCAGGAGAGTTCAGGCCCACAGTCTCCATGTCTTAAAACAAAACAAAAAGTTCCCGATCCAGCCCTCAGTGGGGACACAGCAGCACCCGGGTGTGGACGTGCCATGCACAACTGCGATGGGAGAGCTCGCCTCCCAGGCCGGCGCTCCACGACACAAACCGGGCAGGGTCTCCAGGGAGGCTGTCCTCTGCAAGGGACGACCGTCCTCCTGCTCTCAAAGAAGTTGGTTTCTGAACACCTGGGGTGTGCTCGAAATTGGCTCCAGGGTTCGCATTCCTGGGAAGTGCTGTTGGTTGCGAGTGTCCCCACTCTTCTCAGCTACCCACTCTGGGACCAGAAACCGGGTGCTGGTGCTGGGAAGCAGCACAGCGAACAGCCTGGCCAGGAGGCTTCTGAGCTCGCTGGGCCAGAAATTGGGACCTGTGTCCTTCTATCCTCTCAAAGTCATCCAGGTCACAAAAGGTTCCCCAGGCCCGGGGTGGGAAGAGGGGCAAAAAGGAGCTGAAATATCAACCCCAGAGTTAGGGGGTGTCTTTTGGCTCCAATGTGAAGCTGAGGCAGGGTGCTGGGGGAAGAACCCACTTTGGGTCTTTTCAGAGGTCTGGATGGGGAGGAAATGGACATTCAGGCTGTCTGTGCCCCACCCCCGCAACCCCCACCATTCTAGACCGAACACACAGGCTAGCTTCTCGCCCCAGGCTGGAAGACAACTGTGTTCAGCCCCCACTGAGTCCCCCGCCAGGTGTCCAGGCACACCACGTTCATTTTTGCCCCTGTGTAGTAGGAACCAAATCAGCTCGTCCCCAAGGGCCCCTCATGGTCCCCAGCCTCCTGCTGCTCAAACCTGGGAGACTTTTCCACCAAGTGTGGGGCAGGAGAACGTGCCCACAGAGCAAGACCCCATTTCAGCCTGACTCAGTGGTGCATGTGTTGGGGGTGGGGTGAAGACTGATGGTCTAGATCCTTCTGGAGGCAGTTCTGGATCTCCCAGGAAAGCCTATATGTAAACTAGAGACTTGCTTTTATTCTCTTGCTACACAAAGTTTTTTTGGACGGGAACCGGAGGGTGAGCAAAACTTGACCTGGAATCCCATGAGCCCGGAGACAGAGTGCCTGAAAAGCCCTAGCAAAGTCTAGCGAGCATGCAGGAGCAGGGAGGGAATGCGGCAAGTGCCCGTGAGATCAGCACATCTTGCCAGGCTCCTTCCTCTCACCTCCCCTGCACACAGTCCACAGCAGGGCTCCCTGGGGCCTGAGGGTCTGGTGGAGCGGCTGGGCCAGCTCTGACCCCCACCTCCATGCTCACAGACCACGCACCGCAGTAGGCCTCCCTGCCAGAAGCCTGGCCTGTGACAGGTGGCATGGGGCGCAGGCCTAGCCAAGCAAAGGGACCCTCTAGCCCCAGACTATGTGCATGGACTCTGGGAGTGCAGGGTGGGATAGTAAGATTTTACTACTCATTGGCTTCTGGGGGACCCCTGGGGCTCAGGACCCTCCTTGTTTGTTGATCGTGTGTCTCCAGCTGCACCTCCCAGCTTGCTGGAAAAGCTGGGAGTCAACAGAGCTACCGGGCTAAATAAATCCAGTTTCCACGGACTCCTCCCTCTCTGCCAGAGTGCAACAGAAGTTGGTGGTAAAGTCCCCTCTCTGCCTTGAGACCCCAGCAATGAAGCCAGAACCTGATAGCCTCATGCAGGTGTCTAGTGTAGGGGACTTCTATTTAGCCAGCTGGAGGAGGTCACCGGGGACGGGTAGGCAGCACCCCACCCCCCCCCAGTGCAGTGTCCCTGAGACTCCCTGAAAACCACCCTTAAACCTTTTAGTATCAACCTTTGCCTCCACTGGGTCCCCACTTGCCCATATGTGTCCCCCAAGTCCCTACAAAACTTTGCCAGGCAGGGACACAGAGCTGGGCCCCAAGGAGGACCTGCCTCTGATTTTCCCTACTTCACCCTGTCTCTACGCGAGACTCCTCAATGCCTGACCTCCGCTTCTGCTTCTAAGTCTGGCCACGCGGGGGCAGGGCCTGGCCAAGCCAGGACCCAACCCCGGCCAGGGCCAAGGCCTTGGGGACAGCCTGGCTCTTCGAACAGATTGGGGAGCCAGGTCCCGCCTGGGCTGTTGCAGCACCTGGGGGTCTCAGCAGCTCGGCTCTGTCCCTGGTCAACCTCAATCCCCAGATCCTCCTCCCCACAGGCCCTGAGCTGCAGGCCCCTACCCCCCAACAACAGCCCTGGCAGAGGGCAGGCTGAGCGCTCCCCACACCTCTGCCCCCTTCCCTGGGCTCTACCAAGTGTGCAGCCCCCTGGACGGCTATTCCTGCTCAGCTTGTCCAGGGCTCTGAGAATTGTCTTCTGGGCTCAGGGAGGGGGCAGGGAGAGGACCTGAATGAGCTGAGGCACCCAGAGAAGAAGGCTGGGCCTTTGTAACCTTGGGGCCTGCTGGCTGCCTCCAGGGCAGGGGAAAGGAGCCCAGTGCTGGGCTGCGGGGTGGGGGGGGTGGGGAAGGTACTGCAGGTGGGATACTTCACAGGCCTCATACCAAACCTTCTGGGAGGCTCCAGGCGGGAGAAGGGGGGCCTGGGGCACTGAAGCATGGGATGACCTTGAGTCCTCTCTGGCCAGCAGCCCCAGTCAGCTTTGTCCCACCGTCTGGATCCTACCCTTGCTGGGGGTTCAGCAGGACAGCTCGTGTGTCCCCGGGCTCCAGCACCCCCTACCCCACCCGAGTGCATGAGCAGATTCAGAGCCGGCCAGGACCGGCCGGGGCTGCAGGAGTGCTCTAGCCTGCTGTAGGAGCTCCCCACCGAGGCTCCAGAGCCGGGCCCTGCAAGCTGAGCGGTCCGTGGCTCCTCGGGAAAGATAGCCAAAGTGGGAGGGGGTGTGACGGGGGCGACAGATCCTCCGAGGGATGGCGGGGAAGGGGGCTGCACGGCCGGCACTTAGGGTCCCGCCGCGGGGCGACACTCACCTACGGTCGGAAACAGCTGCGGCAGAGGAGGACAGTGAGCGGTCCCAGGTCCTGGGCGGCGAGCGGGCTGCGGTACCGGGCACCCCAGAGCCGTGGGAGCCGCATCGGGGTTCGAATCCGGGCTTGAAGCGGCTGCCGACTGCAGAGGCTCCAAGGCGGGAGGCTCGGCGCACCGCCACTGTTGGCTCCTGCCAACCCCCGCTTCGTTGGGCTTTTCCTCTGGGGTGGCGTCGGCGCTGCGCCCTTCCCCATCCGGGGTGCCTCTCCTAGGGCGCCGGGGTCTCAAGGTTTTCTCCTGGGCCATTGCCGTGTCACCACTTTTAACGCAAAGGAGCGGGGCTCTGTCTCAGTGGAGTCGCTGCAGGTCTCCTTGCACGACAAAGCGGGGAGGGCACGGCCGGGAGCCCCCACCCGGGGCGGCAGAGAGCCCCCGCACCGCCGGTGTGACCCCTGCCCCGGGCCAGGCGGACGGTGTGGCAGCTCCAAGTCCTGCTGCCGGGCAGGACCTTCGTGCTCGGGAAGAGCGCGGGGGGCAGCGGCCCGGCGGGGGCTGCGCCTCTGTTTGCTTCCGATCCATTCTCGAATCCCAGCCACAGTCGAACGAGGCATCCACACCCGACCCATCAGGCCCCCGAGCCGGGGCCACCGTGCCTGCGCCCAGCCCG
>NW_007729637.1:228387-229261 GCF_000696425.1 Galeopterus variegatus | reverse complement strand
AGGGGGTTAGAGGGATTAGGAGTGCAGGCAAACGTTTCAGTTTCTTGAAAGGGTGTGTCTTCAACTTACAGAGTATGCGTAGGCTCTGCGGAATCCACTGGTGAAGCCGGGAAGCAGAGTTTTAACCTAGAAATGTGGATCCATGGAGTTACTTGGCTGTTTGGTAGGGAAAAAGTTTGGCAGCTGTGGGAGTGCAAAGAATGACTGGGCAAGGGCCTTCCCACTTAGGAGTTAAAGGACCTTGTGGCTCTGGGGAGGTGTAGAATACTAAGTCTCCAGGGTGTACTGTGGAGGTGTTTTGGGAGGAGGTAGGATTAGGCAATAGCCAATCCTGGTGTTTCCAGAGTTCAGCAAGAAGATGAGAGAGAAACAGGATAGCTAGATTGGAGGGTATGGTTTCTTGTTTAGGGATGATTTCTGGAGGTAAAGGGGACCTTCCATACATAATCTCAAAAGGGGAGAGGTTTGAAGGTTTCTTNATAAGGAAACGTGATTTTTTATGAGGACATATGTGCAGGAGATTTCAAATTGTCCGCAAGGGAGAGAACCGACCCCGACGTTGCAGTAGAAAGATCCAGCAACTATCCCAGCCCACCTGGGGTCCCAGGGGTCATGAATGAATAATCGGTATGTGTACCTGTCCCGCCTGTTCCCAACCAGCCAAAAGATTTGGTTGATATATTGTGGCACCTTCGGATCATGAATCCGACACGACCAGTATGGGCATCCCCCATAAGTTTCTGGCCACCAGCAACAATAATCTTTGGTTTGATCAAAAAGAAAACATAGATATGGGGCCGGCCCGGTGGCGCACTGGATAGTGCGCCGCTTGGGAAGCACGGTGGCGCTCCCGCCCGAAGGTTCGGATCCCACA
>NW_007729637.1:226751-227514 GCF_000696425.1 Galeopterus variegatus | reverse complement strand
TTTGTATGGAAGAGGGCATTCCGAATCTTGGGATATCTGGGAGAGGAGGATGGAAGCCACAGTGGTGGCTTTCTTGTTAGTGGTGGGGAAGGCCTCTATCCACCCAGAAAAGGTATCTACCATTACTAGGAGGTATTGCTGACGTTTAACAGGAGGCATGTGGGTGAAATCAATCTGCCAGTCTGTGGCAGGGATATTACCCCTAGCTTGATGTGAGGGATAATGTTTGTCTTTTAAGGGAGTGTTATGGTTGGTGCATTGGCAGATGGAGCAATGGCGAGAGATTTTCTGTAAGAGAGTTTTATCGGCTGGGGTTAGAGGAAAAAAGGTTTGGAGGAAGAGCGTTAAACTTCGAGGGTTTGAGTGGAATAGATCATGGAGAAGGTGGAAAGAGAAGATTTATCATCTGGTGTTGGGGCGGGATTGTCTGAAGTACCTGGCAGGAGGGTGAGGAGCGTGACGTCTGGAGTGAGAGGACCGGCAGCAGCAGCCATTCGGGCTGTCTGGTCTGCTTTAGTATTTCCCTGAGTTATGGGTGAGTTGTCCTTTTGATGTGCTTTGCAATGGGAGACTCCTAACTGCTTGTGTAGCCGAGAGGCTTCAAGGTGTTTGTCTATTAAGGCAGAATTGGTTATAGCATTGCCTTTGGTGTTGAGCAATCCTCTTTCCTTCCAAATTGCTGCATGGGATATAAGTATATAAGTATGTGGAAAACGTATTTGGAATCTGTGTATAGGTTAAGGGATTTTCCTTCTGCCAGTAT
>NW_007729637.1:224161-224987 GCF_000696425.1 Galeopterus variegatus | reverse complement strand
ATTGGGGTCAGTCCAGGTAAAGGCAAATATGTCCTGGGAGGCGGGGTCCATGGGAATGGAAAAGAATGCATCTTTTAAGTCTAGGACTGAAAAATGACTTGTGGAAGCTGGGATCTGGGATAAAAGGGTATAGGGATTGGGTGTTAAAGGATGAATAGGAATAACAGCAGCATTAACCAAATGGAGATCTTGAACCAGTCGGTAAGACCCGCTTGGTTTTTTTACTGCCAGGATGGGGGTGTTGAATGGTGAGTGAGTGTGGCAAAGGTAACCCTTTTTGAGAAGTTCTTCGACAATGGGTTGGAGTCCGCTAAGTGCTGTGGTGCTGAGTGGGTACTGAGATGGATTTATATACTTGAAGGGATCTTTTAGTTTTATCGTAATAGGAACACAATGTGCAGAGGANGGTAGCAGGATTTAGAGGCGAGCATGGAAGAAAGGTAATATCAGGATTTTCTAGGAAAGAAGACAGTAGGCCCAAAAGCCTGGATGGGGGAAGGGAGCGTAGAGCCTTGTAGGTGAGGAGGTCCTTCAGATGCTGAGGTGAGAGTATGGTTACCTTGAGTTTTGGGAGAGCTGTCCTTTTGATGTGTTTTGTAATGGGAGACCCCTAACTGTTTGGGTAGCTGAGAGGCTTTAAGGAGCTTGTCTATTAAGGCAGAATTGGTTATAGTATTGTCTTTGGTGTTGAGCAATCCTCTTTTTTTCCAGATTGCTGCATGGGATATAAGTATGTGGAAAACGTAGTTGGAATCTGTGTATAGGTTAAGGGATTTGTCTTCTGCCAGTACACAGGCCCGAGTGGCAGCAATGAGGTTAGTTTGTT
>NW_007729637.1:222232-223161 GCF_000696425.1 Galeopterus variegatus | reverse complement strand
GGGGGAAATATGGAAATGGAGACATGTAGCTGAGCGAGAATGTCTCGACCCAATAAGGGAATGGGACATTGAGGCATGACCAGAAATGAGTGGGAAAAAGGAGAAGGAACGCCTTCAATATGGCAAGTCAGTGGAGGCATTCTGCGTGGGTATATATGCTTTCCTCCTACCCCGACTATAGGAGAAATGTTAGGTGTGGTTGGGCCCTGAAACTCCTTTAAGACCGAGAAGGTGGCTCCTGTGTCCAGGAGGAAGGAGACGGGTCGGCCATCCACAACAGTAGTTACCCTGGGCTCGCTTTTCGTGATGGTCATGGTCGGGAAGGAGCCAGGGCCCCATCAGTCTTCTTCCTCTTCAGCCAGTCCCACCAGAGGTGCTTGAGGCACCCGGGATGGCTGGGGCTTGTTAGGCCAGTCACCCCTTCGGGTGAGTGGACAGTCGGAGCCCCAGTGCCCCATTTCTTGGCACCTAGGACATGGCTTGGTGGGCTTTTGGGGGGATGGGCAATTCCTTGACCAATGACCTTCTTTGCCACATTTAAAACAGGCACCAGGGGAAGCTTTGGAGGCGGAGGGCCAGGAAGGGCACTTAGAAGGCTGAGTAATCACTTTGGCCAGCATTTGGAGGTTGGCCAGATCAGCCTTTTGTTTGCACCATTCCTTTTCCTGTTCTCGTTCCTCCTCCCTGTTATGAAAGACCTTAAAGGCCACTGATAAAATTTCAGTCTGGGGAGTAGAAGGGCCCTGTTCCAGTTTTTTTAGTTTGGCCTTGATGTCAGGGTAGGATTGAGCCAAAAAGTATGTCATAAGGATGTGGCGTCCATCCTCTGAGGTGGGATCTAGGTTGGTGTATTGTTGGAGAGCCTGAGTTAGGCGATTAAGGAACTCGGATGGGGTTTCTTCCTTTTTTTGGAGAACATCCTGGACTTT
>NW_007729637.1:174036-222192 GCF_000696425.1 Galeopterus variegatus | reverse complement strand
CAAGAACTAAAGTGATCTCTGGCCTGAATTCCCTGTGGCGTGTTGTAATCCCAATGTGGATCCTGTTCGGGGACTGCCTGGGTTCCAATTGGGAGGGCAGGGTTTGTGCGGTGGATTTCATCTGCATGGCCCCGAGCTGCACCCCAGACACAGTCGCGTTCTTCGGGAAGGAGGGTGTTGTCTAGGAGCATATAGATGTCGTGATGTGTGAGACTGTATGCCTGAAGGCCCCATTGGAATTCTTTAATGTAAGTAGAGGGGTCGGTGGTGTAGGACCCCAATCTCCTTTCTAGCTGGGCGAGATCGGCTAATGAAAAGGGAACGTGTACCCTGACGATCCCCTCAGCACCAGCTACTTCGCAGAGAGGAGCCATGGTAGAGGAAGGGAGGAGTCCCCGGGAACGAGTTACAGGGGGACTAAAGGAAGGCGCCAGGGCAGGTGAAATGGAAGTCAGCAGGGAACAAGATGGTGGTAAGGTGGGGCTAGAAAGTGGCTGGAAAAAGATGGCGACGGAGGAAAAGAAGATGGCGATGGAGCTGCTTGTGGGGGTTGAGGGACAGGAAATGGCGGTGAATCGGGGCTGGAAGAAACAGGGGAGGAAGAGGCAGGAGGGAGAACAGGCTGACTAGGTGGCCCCTCACCCCGCGGTGGTTGCCCCAGGGACCACGGCTGTTTGCCGGCCAGCCAGCCGGGAGCAGGAGATGGATGGAGCGGAGTTAACTGAGGGGATTTGGATCGTTTTGGAGGGGAAGCAGAGGAAGTTACAGGAGAAGGAGACCTGAACGGGGGGGGTGGGGGTTCATCCGCAGGGTCAAAATTATCATAAGTAGGGGGTAGTGAAGGCAGTGAGGATGGAGGGGGTTTGGAAGCAAGGAGAATCTGGGAAGGAGAGCAGGTGAGACAGAGAGAGGGATTTCGGGCAAGCAAGCGGAAAGCCTCCACATATGGAATCTCTTTCCACTTTCTCAGGCTCTGGCAGTAGTTAAAAAGGTCCCAGAGAATGTCGGGATTGAGTGTGCCCTCAGGGGGGCCACTTATTTTGGTTATCTAGGGGATAATAAGGCCAATCTTGTGTTCAAAATTTAGTGAGGAGTTTGGGTTTAATGACAGGCTTGAGGGATAGGGTGGTAAGGTCGTTTAAGAGACATTGTAAAGGCGAATCACCCCGGAGGGAGGAGGCGGAAGCTCCCATTCCAAAGAGGATTAGAGAGAGAAGGTTTAAAAGGAGGATTAGAACGAGCCCTCCAGCCGGATGAGAAGGACAGAACTCAGAGGGCGTCCCCAGTGAGTCGTGCCGTTCCCAGGAGATGGGTTCAAGGATGAACCCAGGAAGTAAGGGAGTGTAGGTTGTCACCTAGACCCTCGCTTCCTGGAGGCAACTGTGCCTGAAGCCGGAGGGACCTAGCGCGCTAGGGCTTTGATGGACAGCGGGGGTCCTGGACCCGGTAGGAGGAAGGTTAAAAGGAGTGAGAGAAAGAGGGAGGAATGGGGCTCAGCCTCCGGGGCCAGGGGAATATGATTAGGGTGAAGGTCTAAATAATCTACAAGCCTGACAAAAGGAAAAGGGGGCTTACCTAACGGATGAGCCGGTGGTGGGTGAAGGAAGCCAGAGCTGGAGAAAATAGACGGGGGCGGACCGTCAGTCCCGGGGGCGTCGCGGAGGAGTCCAAGGAAGGAGTCTCCTGGCGCAGGGTGAACTCCTTCCTGGGTTTCGGCACCAAATGAAGGTGCGCACGGACGAAGGAATCACGCAAGACCCGGGCTAACAGTTCACCAGAGAAGTTCCGCTTTATTTAAGGACTGCGAGTACATTTATAGGGAGCTGCGTTCCGGGTTTGGATAGGGGGTGGACGGGGCGGTAGCTGATTGGACAGGGCTGGGCAGGAGGTGAGCCTTGACTTGTGACTGGTTGAGGTTTGGCGCCAACAGGCTTTTACTGCGGAGAAGAACCCGGAAGGGTGCCATATTTCCAGGGAGTGCCTTCCCCCTCCCCCTCCGCTGGAGTGCCCACAATATCCTTACAAAAGCTCCCATCAAAAAAATCACATAAGAATAAAACTATAGAGAGGAATGAGATTATTCATTCACAGACTCTTTTATTGATTACATTCTATGTGACATGCACTGTACTGTGCACCAAATGTATAGTCGATGAGTCAGAGAGACATGCTTCCTGCCCTCAGTGAGCTTATATTTTTGTGGGGGGAAACCAACAAAAACACTATACAAATAAATAGCAATCATTATGATAATAATAGCAGTTAACAGTGTTTATTAGGGGTAAGTCACTGTTCTAAAGGAATTGCATGTATTAAGTCATTTGATCCTAACAACAACCCTGTAAGTTAGGTACTGTTATCCCAAAATTTACAAATGAAGAAATAGGCAATAGGTTAAGTTACTTGCACAGATGTCATGTGGCTGGTAGCCTAAAGAGCCAAGATTTGAACCTAGATAGAAGGCTCAGAGCCTGAATTCTTGGCTTCTACACAATAATAAAAAACATAGCAAGGAATGAGTAAGAGAATAGTAAGATAAGGTACTGAATTAGAGAATACTAAAAAGAAAGGATAACAATTTTCTAGTAGGTTAAATGTCTGGATTCTATGTAACTTTAGTATTTTGTTTTGCATATATTTGATCTAAGCCAGTGATGCTTAATTCAATATAACAGATTTAACGTTATGAACATTTTTTTCTTTGTAGTTTATCACAAGAAGCATTAATGTGATTCCTTTTTACGTATGAAATAGAAGTCAAGATGGACTAAAAGTGATGAATATTATAACCGAATGTTGGGGACGCAACTGTAGTTGAACTTATATCCTAGAATTAATTAACAATGAAGTAGATGATAAATAAAATAGCTTTCTGTTGGGCATGTATAGGTATAGGCCAGCCTCTAGGCAAAAGATTAACCATGGTCCCTCTAATGCTGTAATTCCTTGACTATAGCAGGAAAAAGGCCAGAGGTGAGAGGAGACAGGTGAAAACTTCAGTGTTTTGGTTTTTTCCTGGTGCCAATGCCTAGCACACAATGCCAACCACATGATAGGCCCTCAGTGCGTATTTGTTGAAAAATGAATGAATATGAGGAATCAGTTTGTTTCTAATGCTTTAAGAAAAGGAGAGAGGGAATATAGTCCACAAGGTTCTAATATTTAATTATTTGGGGAAAAGCAATTACCCAGGATTGATCTATACTTTAGTATTGTTCTATTTAATTAGAATTTAATAAATAGGAGTCCAGTTTGAAAATTACATTAGTGATCAGAAAGTACACAAAATGTCTCCACATAGTTCCTCAAAAAGTTAAAAATAGAAATACCATATTATCCACTTCTGGGTATATATATCCAGAAGAGTTGAAAGCAGGGTCTCAGAGAGGTAGTTGAACACCCGTGTTCATAGCAGCATTACAAGAGGAAAGAGGTGGTAACAGCCCAAGTACCCACGAATGAGTGAATGAATAAACAAATGTGGTATATACATAGAAGGGAGTATTATTCAGCCTTCAAAAGGAAGGAAATTGTGTCATCTGCTATAATATGGATGAACCTTAAGGACATTAAGCTAAGTGAACTGAGCTAGTCAAAAAAAGATGAGTACTGTATGATTCCACTTCTATAGGTATCTAAGGCAGTCAAATTCATAGAAACAGAAAGTAGAATGGTGGTTACCAGGGGCTGGGAAGAGAGGACAAGGAGAGTTGTATGATGGGTGTCTGTTGCACTACAGTATGAATATATTTGACAGTACTGACCTGTACATTTAAAAATGGTCAAGATGGTAAATTTTATCTTACACATTTTTACCACAATCGAAAAAAATAGTTCTGACTATATTCAATTTTTTTTCAGTGTTTTAGGTAGCCACAAAATTTGAACATTTTTCTTTCATCATAATGTTTTTAATTGATTCATATTTACTTTCCATTCTGCCCCAGTGTCTGACCTTTGTACTGTAAAGAGGAATATTTTCTTTAATTGAGAGACAAATCTAGCATATTCTTTTTGATAGAGGAACATTCTTGGGTTAGGAATGCTGGATGCACAGGGAACAAATCCAGAGTTTACTTTGTATCACCTTGTAGTTTATGAAAAATCAGCAGATGTCTTTTTATGTTTCTCCCTCAGTGAAACACACTGTTTTTCCCACTGTAGGCAAAGAATGACCTAACCTCATTGCATTTAAGAATAGGAATGTTACAACTGCTCAAATTGTATCATTTATTATACAAGGCAAGGTCTAAAGTGCCCTTAGTCTTGCCTATTAAATTATAAAAGGAAAGAAAATATTTAAAAAGTAGTGTTGTACTGTGTGATTTTCCCCCCATCATGTCAGAAGAGTCAGTAAGAAAACTGGTACCAGCATGCGAATGAATCTTTGTGGATTTTCTGTTACATATTTTGTCTTATTGGAAAGAGCAGAATGTGTGTTAGTTTGGTCATTAACTGTGCCTACTAGATGGTGTTCTCTGTAAAGAGATTACAGAAGAATATAGTTGTGGTAACTGTGTTACCTGGTCTTTAAATTCTGAATCAAATACCACCTCTTCTAGAGGCCTTTCTTAATAAGACTTTTAACCCTAAAAACAAGCAACAGACAATACACCCCCCCACAAAACAGAATGATTACTAACTCTTTTACCTATCTTGCACTAGTTTTTTGCCTTTTTTATGGAAACTTCCAGTTAATTATGGTGTTTATATCATAAGATAGGCTCCTTTAGGGGAGGGGCTATCTTGCACTTACCCTTGCTATTCACTGAAGAACTTCCCACCAGCAGTGAAAACAAGTGTTTGGTAGATATTTGTTGGCTTGAATTGAGCCAACTGTTTACATATTCATAAAATTACCTGTTCTGTTTCTCAGTCATATGAAAGATATACACATCCACTCTGTCACCATATCCTGTTGCCTAACCTGACTAGGCAGATCACAACTACTTTAATTTCTTGCTGACTGTTCAGGAAGTTTTTGTTTGTGCTGAATGGGAGTCAGACTTGTTGAGTTTTTTGGCTCATGGGAAGTTGTTTACAGCTGCTCTTTTTGATTGGTGCTGTTGTTCAGTGGGTCCTACCTGAGGAGTGTACAGTGCACCAGGCGGTTTAGACTAAGCATGAATTTCTTCACTGGCACACCCATCAATTGATCCATTTTCAGTTGTAACCATTAGGTAAAGTGGGTTTCTGCAAGCCTGAAACACCCTTAACATGAGTACAGTATGTTTCAAATGATATAGGTATATTATGTATAAGTTTTAGCACCAATTAATAGGCTGTCCACTCCCTCAAACATGTGAACATATATGAAATATAATTATGTGGGGTTTTTTAAGCTTTTGAGAAGAGACTTTCATCTTATTATGCTAGGGAAATTTGCAACCTTTCTCTAGAGGTAGAAAGAATACACTCATCCATCAGCATTACTTATTCATTGGAGACATACTTTTTGAGGTTAAACATACTAGGTAGTGTAATTGTGGTATAAATTAACTTTTAGTTCTTTCAGGGAACTGATTTTAATTTAGTTGATCTAAGAGTATACAGATCAAATAGCTTCCAAAATAATCAAATGTAGGAATGCTACTTATTACTCAGGAGTAGAAAAGGCTTTCTACCTTTCACAAAGTTTTTACTTTTTCATAAAAGGTATTTATGTAAAGCGTACAATTTGATGCTTAGTAATGCCTTTTTACTATTGAAAATTGTATTGCTAGAGGTAACACTGAAGTGAAATTATTGCCTCATCCTTACTAAAAAGGTTTCAAATGAAACTGTTAGAGTATTAGTAATCTCTCTTTGGGTGGCCAACCTGTTGTAGAGCAAGGGGACATCTTATGAAAAGTTGTTTTATAAAAGTGGTACTTTCTCCTGGTAAATAATTAAAATAATACAAAAAAGGCAAAAAGTAAAAATCACTCAGTGACCCTCCTATTGACATTTTTCTGAACATCCTTTTACAAAGCTCTACACAGAAATTTAAATACATTTTTACATATAAGAAATACTCATACATGCAATTCTGTTACTAACTTTATCACTTAAATAATGTCATGAACATCCTTCTATGTCAGCAAACATTAATTTATACACCACTGTTGTAGTAGTTATTATAGTATTCCCTTATGTTTTATAATTTACTTAATTCCCTCTTGATGAACGCTTAGGTTTTTCTCAGTTTGGGGATATTATCCACTCACATTTCAATAGCCAGAAAAGTCCGGAAAGGTTGATGGGTAGTCTGAGTGAATGGTGCACATCCCATAAATATTTCAGTAACATCTAGTAATGTGATAGAATTAAAGTCTATATAGTTTATTAGATGACCGTTTAAAGTCTGTACAGTTTATTAGATGACCATTTGTAATTCACACACACACTCATACACCCCACTCAAATGGCAGTAACTCCTGGGTGGAAAGCCTTGTAATCCTTGCTCCCGCCACTCTAGTGCTGCCCTCCAGCAGCCACCCTTATGCAGATTGCCTCTAAACTCCCTCATCTGGGGAACTCTCTGGTTCCCAGTGTTTCCCCCCACCTTCTTTCTTTCCCCCCTGGAAAACTGGGCAAATGCTGAATTTTTCCTCTTATATTTGTGCTTTCATAGGCTTTAAATTGGTTGGTTCTCCTTTAGAAAATCCTTTGTCATACGAGTGCTTGTTCAGACTCTGCCTTTATCTCCTTCCTCTTTCTCTCTTCTGACTCGCATCCAGTTACCTCCTTTCCCTGCCTCTCTTTTCCTTTCTCTCTCCCTGCTCTTGCCCTCCCTTTCCCTAACCTGTTCTTCCCATTCACTTTCTATGTCTTATTAAAACACCTACTATATTTAAGATAAAAAGAATCTGTAAATTCTTAAGTGAAATTAAATAGCAATAAAATAAAAGCTACTTTTGTAGCCCTTTAAAATGAACTAAATCTGAAAAGTTTCTTTTGAAATAATCCTTCAAGTATCTGTATATGAGATGCAGTCAACAGCTGATATGTCATGTATTTATACACATGTTCCCCACTGCATCTTCCCCACACCATTAAAGGCAAGTTTCACAAAGGGGGGGATTTGTTTTGATGTATCCCCGTTCTTGGCAAAAAACGTAGGAACTATTTGTTAAATAAATGAGTGAATTATAGGTAAACATGTTACACTCTCTTTGTCACCTCTCTTCCCCTGGGTGAGAGACACAAAGGATTACTCAAAGCCCATTTCTTCTGAGCAGTGAGAAGCCCTGAAGGGGTTAATTTTCCAGGAACCCTGAAGAGAGAGGCTTTCCTCCTTGGAAAAATAACCTGAACTGGGGTTCTGTCTCAGTATTTATTCTCCAGGCCAGAAAGTTTCAGAAAAGGAACATAGGTGGGGTTACAGCTAAGTATAGTTTAACAATAGAGGCTGGTAACATCAGTGAAATAACAAAGTGACATTCCATAATGCAGTTTGCAAAAGGTTAAGTGGATCCACCAACAAAAGCTTGTTCTTAGCAAATACTGTCTTTTCCTATAGCAATTTCCTTAGTATTTTTATATAACAATCAAGTAACTTTAGGTTAACCTGCTCCAAGGGCATCTGTCCTTGAGCCAACAACTTTGCTGTTACAATTCTTTATCTACAATAGAGACTTTAGCCTAGGGAAGGTTTCCTGTCTTTTGCAAGCTTAACATGTCTATATGTAATTTTTAAAAGTTAGGCTAAACCTGAAACTACAAGGCTTTGGAAGCTAGGCCCTGTGAAATACATTTGCTTTATAAATGTTAGTATATTCCACATAAACATAACTTCTTATTCTATTTTATTTTTTAAGTGGATGTTTTGTTTCAAAGCTTTCATTACAATTGTATTGTTTTCTGTGTGTGTGTGTGTGTGTGTTTCCATTTCAAGTGGATGGTATTTCAAAACTTTTTTTTTTTTTTTCCTTTTTGTCTTTTTTCATGACCGGCAATGGATCGCAACCCTCAGTGTCGCGCCCGTACCGGCCCGGGACCAGCAACAGGATCGCAACCCTCAGTGTTGCTCCCTGCACCTCGCTCAGCCAGTGAGCGGGAACCGGTCTGTATGTGGGATCTGAACCCTCGGCGGGAGCGCCGCCGTGCTTCCCAAGCGGCGCACTGTAGCAGTGCGCCACCGGGCCGGCCCAGTATTTCAAAACTTTTATGCATTTTATTGGTTGCTCTAGGCTAACCTTAGAATTTAATCACCATTTGTATTACTGTTCTTATCAGAAAATACATTCCGAGTTCTAAACATTGATTAATAATGAACTTTTGGAATACAAACTGTAAGAGGTGGACCTCCTTAAAAAAGTGTTAAGAATTAGTACACATACATTTTTGTGCTTCTTAAGGAGGCAGTTCATCAATTTCCATAAATATGTTTCTTCATGAATGTCCCTGTAACTGGAGTTTGTGGTTTTCTAATTAGTGATTGTTTCTTGTGTTATAGCTTGCACACACTTTCTGCTTTGTAAATGTAGATCATTACATACGTGCTCAGCAGTAAGTATGTAAATTTTTTCAGGGAGCAGCTTTACAAAAAACAATGCCTATTAACACTTAGATGGAAACCTACCTTTGGGTTATAGTTTAAAAAGGGAATTGGGGTACCTTTATGTGTTTCTTCCTAGCTGCTCTTTTTCTTCATCCTTTTCTCTTCTGTCCATGAGAGTGCCCACTGAGTCATCTGAGTTTTTGTTGCTGTAGAAAAAAATTTCAGTTTATTGTTTTGTGCCTTTGTGTATTTTCTCTTCCTTTGAAGCAAGATGATATTGAGAGAGTCGAACCAAGGGATTACTTCTAATTACTTGTGCAGACTGTCTTGTATCCCTCTGTTTTTGTACTGTTTTATAATTGAACATAATCATCAATTTTTCTCATACCTTCAATTATATCTCACCCAGAACTAGGACAAAAATTATTAAGTTGACTTTTTCACTAAAAAATGAAATAGGCCTCAGGATGTTGAAAATTGTATTGTTTATTTTTTTTAAAAAAACAAGAAAACAAAAAGAGAAAATAACTGAATTTATTTTCCTAAAGGATTTCCTATAGCATTTTCATTTGTTTCTTGCAGAAAGGTGAGAAATGTCTCTTTTCCTAGAATAGATATTTCCATACATGTGAATTGCCAGTGAGCACCACTTTGAATTTGAAACAGTTGCCCCTAGCACTCCGGAGAGTGAGATGTGTTTTTAAGGCTCAGAATCCTTTCTTTCTGAGTGTGCAGTGTATTTTGAGAGGACATTCTCAGAACTGTCCCCGTGCCTTCTTGCTGTGAGCCAGGCAGCTTCTACTGAGAAGGGTAGGAATGTAGTTAAGAAGCAGCCGGTGCTCACTGTCTGGGTTTGAATTTGGTTTTAAAACCTGCCTAGAGGAGCCAAATAGACATCTCTCAAAGGAGGACATGTGGATCGCCAACAAGTATATGAAAAAATGCTGAACATCACTAATCATCAGGGAAATGCAAACCAAAGCCACTTTGGGATATCATCTCACCCCAGTTACACTGGCTATTATCAAAAGGACAAGGAATAACAAATGCTAGTGAGGTTGTAGAGAAAAGAGAATGCTTCTGCACTGTTGATCGAACTGTAGATTAATGTAGCCATAATGGAAAACAACATTATGGAGGTTCCTCAAGCAACTGCAGGTAAACTACCATACAATCCAGCAATCCCACTACTGAATATATACCCAAAGGAATGGAAATCATCATGTCAAAGAAATATCTACACTCCCATGTTTATCGTAGCTCTATTCACAATAGCCAGGCTGTGGAACCAACCTAAATGTCCATTGACAGATGACTGGATAAGGAAAATGTGGTATATACATACAATGGAATACTACTCAGCCATTAAAAAAAAAAGAATGAAATTCTGCCATTCTCAGCAACATGGGTGAGTTTGGAGAAAATTATGTTAAGTGAAACAAGCCAGGTGCACAAAAAGAAGTACTGCATGTCCTCACTCATAAGTGGGAGCTAAAAAAATGAATAAACGAATAAAGAGAAAAAGAAAGAGCAATCACAGTAATATGTTGAACTTTCAAAAGGAGAGAACAGAACAGTGGTTACTAGATGTGGGAAGGGGGAGCATGAGGAAGAGGGAGGTTACTGAACACAAAGAATGACACATACTGTAATGATGAATAAACTAACTATCCTGATTTGACGATTGCATATTGTACACAAGTATGGATAGTCAACTTTGTATCCCACAGATATGTAAATCAATTATGCTTCAATTAAAAAGAAACTTGCCTAAAGATGGGACTGTGACAGAATAACAGTGTGCCCCCCCCCAGAGATGTGTATATCCTAACCCCTAGAACCTGTATTTATGTCACTTAATACGGTAAAAAGGACCTTGCAGATGTGATTAAAGGATCTTGAGGTGGAAAGATTATCCTAGATTATTCAGGTGGGCACCATGTAATCACAAGGGCCCTTATAAAAAGGAGGTGGGGGGGGTCAGAGAAGGAGGTGTGATGACAGAAGGAGGGGTCAGAGTAATGTGAGAAGAGGCTGTGAACCAAGGAATGCAGATGGACTTTAGAAGCTAAAAAGGCAGGGAAACAGATTCTCCTCTGGGAAGAAACACAGCCCTTCCACCACCTTGATTTTAGCATAGCAAGACCCATTTTGACTTCTGGCCTGCAGAACTGTAAGATAATAAATCTGCATTGTTTGAGCCACTAAGTTTGTGCTAATTTGTTTTTTGTTTGTTTGTTTTTTTTCCTTTTTGTCTTTTTTTTTACTGACCGGTAACGGGATCGCAACCCTCGGTGTTACGCCTGTACCGGGGACCGGCAACGGGATCGCAACCCTCCGTGTTGCGCCCGCACCACGCTCAGCCAGTGAGCGGGAACCGGTCTCCACATGGGATCCGAACCCTCGGCGGGAGTGCCGCCGCACTCCCAAGTGGCTCACTCTCCAGTGCGCCACCGGGCCGGCCCTGTGCTAATTTGTTACAGCAGTGATAGGAAACTAGTATAGTGACCTTGGGTACATTCCTTAAACTCTAAGCTTGTGTTTCTTCATCCTTTTTTTGTAACAGCTTTATTGAGATATGTATTTTTTTACCCATCATAAAATTCTTCCATTTCAGGTGTACAATTCAACGATTGTTAGTACCTTTTACTGAGTGGTGTAAACATCACCAAGTCAGTTTTGGAATGTTTTTACCCCTCCAATCAGACCCCTCATGCCCATTTTACAGTTAATCCAATCCCCAGGCAACCACTAATCTACTTTGTATGAATTTTCCTTCTCTGAACACTTCATATAAATGGAGTCATACAGTCTGTGGTCTTGTACGTCTGGTTTGTTTATTTTGCATGTTACCTTATTTTTAACAGAGATTATGATAACAATACCTTCCTCCTAGGATTGTTGTGAGGATTAAATCAGATCTTGAGCCAAAGTGTTTAGCATAGTGTCAACACACAGTAAGTGCTCAGATATTCTTTTTCTCCTTCTTCTACTACTTATTATTATTATTATTACATTTTCTTCAGATTCCTAAACAAATTCATGAAAACATATTTTAACACCCAATGTAATGTACTACTTTTAATGTTCTAGTCTTCTTTATGTTGTAAGTAATGTAAATCTAACTTGTGTGTTAAACAGATTTTTTTGGAGTGGCATAAGAACCTAGACACCGTGCTTCATTATTTTTTTCCTATGACAAAATATGTTCTGTATTCTAGGTGACTGACTTACAGTGTGAATTCTTGGAGCACAACTTGTTTACTACTTCGGGACTGTCTGTATTCAGATAGATTATGTCAGTATTCTGAATTTACTTGGAAGTTTAGAGAGGTCTTTTCCCTGGTGTTCTGCTGCTACTAAAACTGAGGGGAAATATAAAGATAGTTAATTCTAACTATTCTGATATGTTATTCTATATTCTAAATATAGAATCCTAAATGTAATTTTAAAAATATATTCGACATATAATATGGTTAATTCTGATTATTCTAAGTGCTTCCAATCTTAAAATCTTTGTGAGAGGCATAAAACTGTGAGGCACTGAAGAAGCTCCGTGGAGTTTCTTTAACTTGCCCTAACTTGACCTGACAAGAGTAATATCCTGATGGGATTAGAATAAGGAAAATAAGAGCAAGAAAAGAGGAAAGTGGTGGTGGTGGGAATAACAAGCAACGAATATTGTTCTTGGAGTTCTCTTAGCATTCTGAACATCTATTTTGTATCCTTATCATTTTTTGTATAGCTGTTTAAGCCTGACATTTATCCTTTTCCTGACTCCTCCTCCTACCCTAATTGTAAACTTTTTTTAGGGCAGAGATCTGGTTTATCCATCTTAGAAGTGTCAGTGACTTGCCTAGCCTCTGACACTTTGGTTGGTTGGGATGGTTTATAGATGGATGGATGACAGTTTAATGCTTAGAAAAGTCTCCTAACTCTTCTTGGACAATAGCATTCTCCTCTATCTCTAGGCTGCTCTAAAGAACAGAGTAAGTTCATGGTCACAAATTCATTTTCACTTTTGCTAATGATAAAGTAATAAGCTTTTCTTGAAATTGGCAAAATGCTCTTTGGCTGAAAAGTACAGCAGTATATAGCATCTCTTACAGTGTTATGTGTTGTCCAAATTAGATTGTCTTATTTCAAATTCTCTCAAAACCCACATTGTCTTAGCTGTAGACAGACCAACTGAATTCAGTGATTTTAGAATTTTATTCTTTTATTATTTTTAGAAGTAAACATCCTCACTAAATGTTTGTCATTTCTAAACATTTTGGCTCATTTTAGTTGGGTAAAGTCTGACTTCAGGGTATGTGCATTTTATTCTTTCTTGTCCTGCTATTTAAAAACCTTGTTGCTGTTTACACTTACATATAAGAAGAGGCAAGGCCTAATAGCCAAGAGGTGGAAGCAACCCAAATGTCTATTAGTGATGAATGGACAAACAAAATACAATACATACATACTATGGAATATTATTCATCCTTAAAAAGAAAGGAAATCCTGTCACATGCTGCAACATGGATAAACATTGAGAATATTATGCTAAGTGAAATAGGCCAGTGAAAAAAAGACAAGTACTGTATGATTCTACTTATATGAGGTATTTAAAGTAGTAAAATCCATATAAACAGAAAGGAAAATTGTGTTTATGAGGGGCTAGGAGGAGAGAGAAAGGGGAAGTTGTTTAATTGAATATACTTGACACTACTGAACTGTACACTTAAAGATGTGTTAAGATGATAAATTTTATGTTCATTTTTTAACCACAATTTAATAAAAAAAAAAGAGGTAAGGAGCTGAAATTTGAGTTAGCCAAGTTTGCTACTTAAGGAAACTTTTCTGTGGTATTCATAGGACTAAGGTTTAGAATAAACTGTATGTACCTGTACATAGTACAGAACAAAATAAGAGTAAGGTGTTCTTTCCCTTTACATTTTTGCCATGTTTTAAGATGCACTAGGCTCCTGCAAACTATTGTAAAGATGATCTTGAAACGCTGAGCTGTATTCTTACTATTTTGATAACCATCATTATGCAGCCCCACTGAGACTTAAAAATAGATTAATACTGTAGCAATGAAGAATCCAAGTTTTCCTTTATTTTCTGTAACATTATAGGCCAGTCTCTTAGAGAAGACTGTATGTTTCTTGCTATTTGTTTCCCTGACAGGCCTTGCTAATGCTTCTTTAGTCAATTTGGAAGCAATTCAGTTGTTACATTTCAAGAGTAATTCAGATAAAAGATTGCTGTTTTTGCCTATAGCTTGTTGATTTGGGAAGTATTCCCATTGGTGATGAAATGTGTCCTATATGCTGTTTATTCTGATACAGACGATAAGAATACTGAGTATATTCTTCACACTATGTTTTACACTATATACTACGAGCATATGGCCCATTTATGAACAAAGAGGAAAGTAACTTTTTAATTAAATTAAAAAAGAACTATGATGGTAAGTTCTGTTTCTAAGAGTATGCAAATTTATTTTAGTTCTAAGTCATGCATAGTACTAGGCTCTGTTGGAAATATGAGTTAGTCAGACTCCCTGCCCTTAAGGTACTCACAGTGCAGTAGAGAGAAATACCTTCCCAACAAATTAGGACACAAAACAGATTCTAATAAATGTCTTGATAGATTAAATGAATTCCGTAAGAATGAGGAAGAAGCAGTTTATTCTCATGAGGGACAGAAGCACTACTGAATTGAACTTTGGAAGATAAATAGGGTTTAGTAAGTGAAGGAATAGAGGAAAGACTTTCCAGGAAAAAGAACATCATGAATAGAAGCTCTGAGTTTGAAAATGTATTTTTGTGTCTTGGACTCTAAGATGCAGAGAAGAAAATGATGAAAAACAGTGCTAAAAGTTATTCGAGACATTCAAACTGCTAACAATCTGATCCTAATCACTTTTAGTGGGCGTAAAATTTATAACCAAGCCAAAGATTAAGATTTATGTTCTCTTGTAATGATGAATTTGAAAAGTTTCTGTAGGTAAGGTCCTGAAATTAATCCTTTAAATGAAAAGTGAGATCTTGCCCTTCTACTTTAAAATGAGAAGTTGTCATAATCTAAAGTGGAATTTCTACACAATCCTTATATTTTGTTAAAGTTGCTAGAACTCACACACACACAGTCACCTGGTCTTCTGTTCAGTAACTGGTGCTCTAAAGTCAACAGTAATCTACCACTCACCCCACCCCATCAGTCTGCTGCTTCTGAAAAGAAGAATTACAAAAATGGAAGAGATCCAGGATATCATTCAGGATAAAACCCAGATTTTGAAAATGAGGTGTCCAGAGAGGTTAAGTGTCTAGGGTGACAAGTGTAATAAACAGCAGAAGCAACCCAGGATCACAGTCGCTCTGGCTCTGAGCCCATTGCTCCTCTCATTTTACAGCGTAGAACTTTACACCTCAGGCATGAGCTGCACTTCTCTTTACATATCTTTCCCTGTCATATTTTAGCTGCTCTGTCTAATGCAGGTTGTCTGAAACTCCACAGATGCCCTTGCAGTTTAACTCCAACGTACCCTGAATCTTGCAGTTTAACAAGAGCTGGTGGTAATAAAAGAACTGCTGATTCTTCTAGGATTGCCACCAAAGAGTTATTGACCCATCACTGTCAATCTGATCTGCTGCTTTAACGTCAGCCACTTTTTGTATAAAAATGGGAATCATGGGAAATTTCACTAAATTTTAAATTGGAGCACACCTCTTCCCCCATAATATATTGGCTCCTTTCTAATTGTGACCCTTTCAGATAAATATTTTATCTTCAAGATGCTGACACTGTCTCTCTTTTAATTCTGGCAGTTGTTTAGAAAAAACCTATCCACCCCTTTACCTCAGTATTCTTCTTACCTCCAAACTATTGACAGCTTTTCTACAGGACATGTAGGGAGATATTTTGTTGTGATACAACATGCAAAAATTTTGAGAACTCTTGAAAATGGCAATAATGCTATCCTAATTTTCATGTGCTTCTGTATGTCAATTAAATTCTGACTTATCATTGCAGGTTTAATGATAATTATCCTTAAGAATAATAATCAGCTACTACTTTTCCACTAGTTTAGTTAAAGTTATATATCATAGATTGAAGCATATCCAGTTATCCAGTATAAAATTTTTTTAAAAAGTTACTTATCTACCCAAATGATTAGTAACTTAATCAAACATCAAATCAAACTCAAATATCTGGGTATTTGAAAATATCTGAGAAATTAATATAAATTTTTCAACTTATTCAAAATGTTGATTATCATATAGGAATGGCTGGGTAATTGTTGATGTAGTAGTCTAGAGCTTTCATTTATGAAGTTTTGTGTTCTAACTAGTGCTTTTGAGAAGCACTTATTAGTTGGATTAATCAGTGGCACAGTTTTTGAATCTGTAATGTGAGGGCAAGAATGGAAGCTGACATATATAAACTGAATACCTGGAAATACCAGTGTCAGTAGTTTTTAAGAAGGAGAGCATTGCCAAGGGCGTGGTCAGGTACAAAAACAATTCTGGAAATTTTAGTTTCCACTGCCTCACCTCAATTCTAAGAAACATCAGAAACTATATTATTGAATGTTATCTTTTAAAAAAATCTTCCAGCTTTTATACTAAATTTTAACTCATAACATATAAATGAATATAGGTTAGTCACAATAGAGTGAGAGACAGGACTGTACAAATTTTGAAACTTTTACACCTTTAAAAATGGTTCTTAAACCTGGCCTGAAGTGATTGCTTTCAATAATAAGTTTTTCTTTTTCTTTTTTTTTTTTTTGGCAAGGAACTGCATAAAGGGAATGTCCCAGCATGTCAGCATTTTGTAATTGCAAAACATTAAGTTAAGAACATATTATCTGCATAGAAGTTATGTGGACAAGACTGGGTAATTTGATCAGGTGATGATACAATTGGCTACATTCTGGCCTGGGTGAACAATCATTTCCTAAGGGTGTTGATGAAACAAATGATGACAGTCCAAAGAGAGGTTACATATGAAGTGTCTCATCCCTCTTTACCTACTTATTAAGCCTTTTTATTAATGACTTAGATTAAGACATAGACTTTATTTTTTATTTATACTTTTTAAAGTTAAAAATTCCTTAATTTTTATTCCTGGTACCACTACCACAATTTACAGGACAATATACCTGATGTAATGAAAAGAAAAAGAAAAAGCTACAACAGATAAAAGACCTCAGGAATGTACATCTAATTGACACTACATTGCATTAATCAATAGCTGCACTTTTTGCAAACTGTGGCTATGACAGTCCTGAACAAGAAGGGTTTCCTGTTTAAGCTGCAGTAACTTTTCTGACTAGAGATCATCGTTCTTTCTGTGGAAGATTTTTACAGTTACTGTAATGCATTTGGGATGACTGAACGACATAGACTTTATACATGTAAAAGTCGTCAGTGAAACCAAGCTAAGAAAGGTAATATGTTCAATAGCAAGGTTAGAAATAAAGATGGAAGAAGACTACAAAAATTTTAGTTATTATGTTTCTTTTTATTCTATCATAGGTAGTAAGAATGTATAAAAACTTAGCAATTGATATTTATAGTGAATAAATGTTTAGTCCAGAAATTTGATTATTGAGTGATCAGGACTAGAAAGATATAGTTTAATAGCAATTTCTATGAAAAAGACTAGAGAATTTTAGCCAACTGCAAGTTCAGTCTACACAATCAGTGTTACTGTGAAAGCTGTAATCTCACTCTGCATAATAAAAAAATATAGGTATGTTTATTTATAGTTTGCAAAGCACTTTTAAAAAAAAAAAGTTGGGTTTCTCGAGGTACAATTTACATACTGTAAAATGCATCCTTTTTAGTGTAGGGTTCTGAGTTTTGGCAAACTCATATAGTCATAACCACCAACATAATTAAGATACAGACCATTTCTGTCATTCCAAGCAGTTCCCTCATGTCCCTTTTAGTCAACCCCATCTCTTATCCCAACCCTTGGTAACCACTGTTTAATGATGCCATAGTTTTGCAAATCATTCTTCATATGAATTTTTTTTTTTCCTTTTTGTCTTTTTTCGTGACCGGCAACGGATCGCAACCCTCAGTGTCGCGCCCGTACCGGACCGGGACCGGCAACGGGACCGGCAACGGGACCGCAACCCTCGGTGCCGCGCCCGCACCTCGCTCAGCCAGTGAGCGGGAACTGGTCTGTATGTGGGATCTGAACCCTCGGCGGGAGCGCCGCCGCGCTCCCAAGCGGCGCACTGTAGCAGTGCGCCACCGGGCCGGCCCCTCTTCATATGAATTTTTAAAAATTATTTTTAATTGACACATAATAACTGCATATATTTACGGGGTACAATGTGATATATGGATACATTTATACAGGTATAATGACCAAATCAGGGTAATTTGCATATCGTCACTTCATACATACATTTATCATTTCTTTGTGTTAGGAACATTCAGAATCCTCTCTCCTAGCTGTTTGAAATTATACAATAAATTATCGTTAACTGTAGTCACCCTACGTACTATAGGACACTAAAACTTACTCCTCCTATCTAGCTGTAGTTGACATAACTTAAAAGTTTGATTCTCACAAGATCTCTGCAACACTATTAACATGTGTGTTTTACAAATGAAGAAACTAGGGTTAAGCAAGTTTCCAAAAGCTATGCTGTATGAGTAGTGGAGCAAGGTCCTGTACCTTCATGTTCTAAGTGAGAATTCTGACTACTTTCCTCAACCCTTCACACTAACCCCTTGCTCTAAGAGCCACACTCAGTCTGCATTGGTCAGTCACCTCCTTGTGGATCCTGTGTTAGTAGCCAGTGCTTAACTTTCACAGTTACCTATGGGAGGTACTAGAGCAGTGTTTCTCAATCTTTTTTGCATTATTTTTCTCTTAAAGAGCCTTTTTAGGCTTTTTTTTTCCTGATCGCTCCCTGCCCCCTTAAAATTTTGACACCATAGATATACTGTATATCTGTGTATACTGTATTTATTTCTGTACTTAATAGATAACCTGCCTCTTTAGTTTCATCCTCTGAGGACCAGCCTCTCAACACCTGGTAACACTCCATGGCTTTCAACTTCACCCTGTGAATTCTTGGTTCTGCCTTCTGAGTCATCCTTTATGTTTAATGAAAGACAGCACATGCTTGCAGCTCAGTAGTTTTGACAGCCAACTTTCCACCAATAGAATTTTGGGACTCCAACACCCTCCTTTCATTTTTTTCCCTCTGTGTCTCTTTCCTTCCATGTTGGTTGTGTTTCTGCTGAAATAAAATTTTCAAAAACTTTGAGTCTTATGTGAATTTCACAGGGATTCACTACGTTATAAAGAAGACACAACAACAGATCTTTTCAAAATAATTCCTTCTCTATCTTTGGCTCACACTAAAATGGCTGAGGGACAATGCCTTTAAATTCTTAGAGGCCTTCTGGTTTGATTAACAGGATCTGTAAGGCACCCAGGGATCTTTGTGTGACTGAATTTTTTGATCTTTCTGAGGTTTTAGCAAAAGGTTATATAGTCACACTCTCTACCTCTTCTATAGAGCCTGCTTTCCTGACAGTGAATCTCTTAATTTTAGACTCTTTTGCCATCTGGAGAATCTGAGACTTAAATATCAAGTCCTGTTTCCTTTTTATGTGAATACTTCCCCCTCAATTTCTTTCTCTCTCTCCTCTTGCATTTTTCTGTAAGGGGCAAGAAGAAACCAGGTGGCACTTTAAAAACATTGCTCGGAAATCTCTTTCACTATATATCTAAGTTCATTGCTTACACGTTCTGCTTCCCACACAACTGCAGGATACAATTTTGCTAAGCTTTTGGCCACAATAACAGAGATCTCCCTTTCTCAAATTTCTGATAACATGTACATCATTTCCTTCTGAGCCCTCACACGCATTGTCCTCAAAGTCCAGATTTCTCTTAACAATCTGTTCAAAGTATTTTAGGCTTTCTCTATGATGCTACCCAAATTCTCCCAGTTTCCTCCCACTATCCAGTTCCAAAGCCATTCTCACATTTTAGATATTTGCTAAGCAGCTCCCCACTTCCAGGTAGCAAACTCTGTATTAGTTTTCTATTGTTGTGTAACAAATTACCACAAATTTAGTAGCTTAAAACAACAAACATTTTCTGTCTTGACAGTTTCTCTGAGTTGGGAATCCAGGCACTACTTAGCTGGGTTCTCTGCTCTTGGTCTCATAATGCTGAAATCACGGTATCAGCTGGGCTGCATTTTCATCTGGAGGCTTGAATCTGAGGAAGAATCTGCTTCCAAACTCATTCAGGTTGTTGGCAGAATTAATTTCCTTGCAACTGCATGACTAAGGACTCCAGCTTCTTACTGGATTCTTAACAGCTAGAAGCTACCTGAGGTTTCCATAGTTCCCTGACATGTGGCCCTATTGTGGAGCTTACAATGTGACAGCTTATTTCTTTAAGGCCAGCAGGAAAATCTCTCCAGTCTGCTAAGACTGAGTCTTATACACTATAAAATAATCATGGGAGTGACATCTTGTCATCTTTGCCAAATTCATCTTTTGGCAGCTGGTTGGTACAGGGATTGAACCCTGGACCTTGGTATTATTAATACCACAGTCTAACCAACTGAGCTAACCAACTAGCCCACCTTTGCCAAATTCTGTTGGTCAGAAAAAAAGTCACAGGTTCTATCTATACCCAGGAGAAAGAGGTTAAACAAGGGTGTGACTCATTGGGAGGCACCTTAGGGTGTGTATCCTACAGATGATCTAGTAGACTGAATAATGTCCCCCAAAGATACCAGGTCAAAATCCCTGGAACCTGTAAACGTTCCCTTATTTGGGAAAAAAGTGTCTTTGCAGATGTGATTAAGATAAGGGTCTTGAAACTACTAAAAGAAAACATAGGGGAAACACTTCAGGAAGTAGGACTGGGCAAAGATTTTATGAACAAGACTCCAAAAGCACAGGCTACAAAAGGAAAAATAAACAAGTGAGATTATATCAAACTAAAGAGCTTCCGCACAGTGAAAGAAACAGAGCAAAAGAAAACTTACAGAATGGGAGAAAATATTTGCAAACTATACATCCAACAAGGAATTGGTATCCAGAATATACAAAGAACTCAGACAACTTAACAGTAATAAAGCAAGTAATCCATTTAAAAACTGGGCAAAGGATCAATATAGGCATTTCACAAAGGAAGATATATACGCATGGCCAGCAGACACATAAGAAAGTGCTCAGTGTCACTCATCATCAAAGAAATGCAAATCAAAACCACATTGAGATATCGTCTCGTAACAGTTAGACTGGCCAGTATCAAAAAGGCAGAGAATAACAAATGCTAGTGAGTATGCAGAGAAAGGGGATCCATCCTACACTCTTGATGGTACTGTAAATTAGTGCAGCCATTATGGAAAACAGTATGGAGGTTCCTCAAACAACTATAGATAGAACTGCCATACAATCCTGCAGTCCCACTGCTGGGTGTATATCCAAATAAATGGAAATCATCATTTTGTAGGAATACTTGTAGTCCTATGTTTATTGCAGCTCTGCTTATAATAGCTAAGAATTGGAACCAACCTAAATTTCCATCGACAGAACTGGATAAAGAAAATGTGGTATATACACACAATGGGATACTACTCTGCCATAAAAAGGAATGAAATTCTGCCATTTGCTGCAACATGGATGAACTTAGAGAAATCATGTTAAGTGAAATAAGCCAGGTATGGAAGAGAAATACCATATGTCCTAACTCATAAATGGGAATTAAAAAAAAATGTATCTTAAGAGGATTATCCTGGATCATCTAGGTGGGCACTAAATGTAATCACATTTATTCTTGTAAGAAGGAGGCAGAGGAAGATTAGACACGTACACAGAGAAGGCCATGTGAAGATGGAGCAGAGAGATATATAAAGATGCCTGGATGAAGGATTGGTGTAATGTTGCTGCAACCAAGAAATGCTGGCAGCCACAAGAAACTAGGAGAGGCAAGGAGCAGAATCTCCCCATGAGCTTCCATGGGGAGTGTAGCCCAGCTGACACCTTGATTTTGGCCCAGTAGTTCTGATTTTGCTCTTCTGGCCTCCGGAATTGGAAGACAATAAATTTCTGCTGTTTTAAGCCAAGTTTATGGTAATTTGTTACAGCAGCCGTAGGAAGTTAAAACACATGAGTTTTAAATAATACCTAAGTGTTGCCTTTTTAGTGCATTTCACTGGCTACTCGGTGAGGCTAGGTTCTTTTCATAAGGTAATTGACTGTTCAGAGGTTTTCATCTATGAGTTTTCCCACTCATGTCTTTTGTCTTTTTTTTTTTCTTTCATTTGGATTTATTCTCTTTCTTACTGATTAGTAGGAGTTATTTACTTAATATAACTACTAATCCTATGTCCATTATATGTGTTCCTGCAGAAGATATTTATCTTCTTGAACTGTAGATTGTATTTTTGCCTTGTATATGGTGTGTTCTGCGTTCAGATTTGTTTTCAACTACTTTTATTATGCAAAATTTTAAACATACCCCAAAGAAGAGAGAATAGTCTAATAGATCTCCTATCTGCTCATCACTCAGGTTCAACAATTATCAGTATTTTTTCACCGAAGTATTAATTTTTTCCTGTAAGGTTTGTACTTCTGGTGCATTATCTGAGAAATCCTTTTTTAAAAATTTTTAATTTATATTTTATTGTAACATAGTTGATTGTACATATTTGTGGGGTACAGAGTTGAATGTCAGGACCTGCATGCAATATGAGTGCTCAAATCAGGATAATTAGTATATTCAACATTATACTATGTGATCTTTTTTGTGTCCTTTTACCAATTTCTTCCGTACCCCCACCCCCTTTCCCACCTCTGGTAACCTCAGCTCCATTCTCTCCTTTTGAAAGTTCAATGTATTATTGTGATTGTTGTATCTTTCTTTTTCTTTTTCTTAAATTTGTTTATATTTTAGTTCCCATTTATGAGTGAGGACATGTGGTATTTCTCTTTCTGTGCAAGTCTTACTTCACTTAATGTGATTTTGTCTAAGTTCATTTCTGTTAATGGCAGTAACTTATTTTTTATGGCAGAGTAGTGTTACATTGTGTACATATACCACATTTTCCTTATCCAGTCATCCAATGATGGACATATAGATTGGTTCCAACTCTTGGCTATTGTAAATAGTGCTGCAGTAAACATGGGGGTTCAGGTATCCCTTTGACATGATGATTTCCATTCACTTGGGTATATGCCCAGCAGTGGAATTTCTGGATCATATGGCAGTTCTATCTGTAGTTGTTTGAGGAACCTCCATACTGCTTTCCATAATGTCTGCACTCATTTACATTCCCATGAACAGTATAGGAGGTCCCCTTTCTCCGCATCCTCTCCAGTATTGTTGATAATAGCCAGTCAAACTGGGGTGAGATGATCAGTGTGGTTTGCATTTCCCTGAAGCTGGGTGATATTGAGCATTTCTTCATGTGTCTGTTGACCTTGTGTATATCTTCTTTTGATAAATGCCTGTTCAGCTCCATTGTCCATTTTTTAATCAGGATTTTTTTTACTGTTAAGTTATTTGAGTTCTTTCTATATTCTAAATACTAATTCCTTGTTGGATTCATAGTTTACAAATATTTTCTCCCATTCTGTAGGTTGTCTTTTTGCTCTGCTAATTGTTTTTTGTTTTGTTTTGTTTTTGCAGTGCAGAAGATTTTTAGTCTGATAAAATCCCACTTGTTTATTGTTTTTGTTGTTGCCTGTGCTTTGGGGATCTTGTTTATAAAGTCTTTGTCCAGTCCTACTTCCTGAAGTGTTTCCCCTATGTTTTCTTTTATGAGTTTTATAGTTTTAGGTCTTATATTTAAGTCTTTAATCCATTTTGAGTTGATTCTGGTCTATGGAGAGAGGGGCGGGTCTAGTTTTATTCTTCTATATATGGATGTACAGTTTTCCCAGAACCATTAATTGAAGAAAAAGTCTTTTGCTTAGTATGTTCTCGGTGCCTTTGTCAAAGGTCAGTTGGCAGGAAGTTTGTGGGTTGATTTCCTGATTCTCTATTCTATTCCATTGGTCTGAGCATTTGTTTTTATGCCAGTACTATGCTGTTTTGGTTACTATAGCTTTGTAGTATAATTTGAAGTCAGGTAGTGTTATGTCTCCAATTTTATTTTTTTTCTCTCAAGATTGTTTTGACTATTCAGGGTCTTTTGTTGTTCCAAATGAATGTTAAGGCTGTTTTTTTTTATTATTATTATTTCTGTGAAGAACATCATTGGTATTTTGATTTGGATTGCACTGAATCTGTAAATCACTTTAGGTAATATGGACATTTTCACAATGTTAATTCTTCCAATCCAAGAACACAGAATGTCTTTCCATCAGTTTGTGTCCACTTTAATTTCTTTCACTAGTATTTTATAGTTCTTGTTGTAGAGATCTTTTGCTTCCTTTGTTAAATCAATACATAGGTGTTTTATATTTTCTGTGTCTATTGTAAGTGGGCTTGCTTTCTTGATCTCTTTTTCTGCTAGTTCATTATTGAAATATTAAAATGCTACTGATTTGGGGGTGTTGATTTTGTATCCTGAAACTTTACTGAAATTGTTAAACAGCTTTAAGAGTTTTTTGGCAAAGTCTTTAGGTTTTTCAAACTTGAATAGGCCAATAACAATAAAGGAGATTGAAGATGTTATCAAAAAGCTCCCAACAAAGAAAAGCCCAGGACCAGATGGATTCACAGCAGAATTTTACCAAACATTCAAAGAGGAAATGACACCGATTCTTTACAAACTATTCCAAAAGATTGAAACAGAAGCAAAGCTTCCAAACACATTCTACGAAGCAAACATCATCCTGATACCAAAACCAGGTAAAGATATAACCAAGAAAGAAAACTACAGGCCAATATCCTTGATGAATATAGATGCAAAAATCCTCAATAAAATATTAGCAAACAGAATACAACAGCACATATGTAAGATCATTCACCACAATCAAGTGGGATTCATCCCAGGGAAGCAAGGTTGATTCAACATACGCAAATCAATAAATGTGATACAACATCTTAATAAAATCAAACAAAAGGACCATATGATCATCTCTATTGATGCCAAAAAAGCATTAGATAAGATCCGACACTCATTCATGACAAAGACCCTTTATAAATTAGGTATAGACGGAAAATATCTCAACATAATTAAAGCCATATACAATAAACCCACGGCCAATATCATCCTGAATGGGGAAAAACTAAAAGCTTTTCCTTTAAGAACAGGAACCAGACAAGGATGCCCACTCTCACAGATCTACCATACGATCCAGCTATCCCACTACTGGGAATATACCCAAAGGAATGGAAATCATCAAGTCGAAGATTTCCACATTTGTAAAATAAAGTTACTAGAAGTTAAAAAAAAAAAAAAAGTCTTTAGGTTTTTCTATTCATAGGATCATGTCATCTGCAAACAGGGACAGTTTGACTTTGTCCTTTCCAATCTGGATGCCCTTTATTTTTTTCTCTTGCCTGATTGCTATGGCAAGTAGTTCCAGTACTATGTTAAATAGGAGCACTGATAGTGGGCATCCTTGTCTTGTTCCTGTTCTTAAGGGTGATATTGGTGGCAAATTTGTTGTACATGGCTCTTCTCATGTTGAGATGCTCTCCTTCTATACCTAATTTGCTGAGAGTTTTTATCGTGAAAGGATATAGAATTTTGTCAAATGCTTTTCTGCATCTATTGAGATAGACATATGGTTTTGTTGATGTGACGTATCACATTTATTGACTTGCATATTTTGAACCATCTTTGCATCCCTGGGATAAATACCACTGGATCATAGTGTATAATTTTTTTGATGTGTTGCTGTATTCTATTTGCCAATATTTTGTTGAGAATTTTTGCATCTATGTTCATCAGAGATATTGGCTTATGGTTTTCTGGGGGGTTTTGCATCTTTGTCTAGTTTTGACATCAGGGTGATGAGAACGAGTTTCGGAGAATGACCTCTGTTTCAATTTTTTGGAATACTTTGAAGAGAATTAGTACTACTTCCTCTTTAAAGGTTTGGTAGAATTTGGCAGTAAAGCCATCTGGTCCTGGGCTTTTCTTTGTTGGGATACTGCTGATTACTGCTTCAATTCTTGTTGCTTGTTATTGGTCTGTTCAGATTTTCTTTTCTTCTTGGTTCAGTCTTGGTAGTTTGTATGTGTCCAGAAATTTATCTGTTTCTTCTAGGTTTACAAATTTATTGATGTGTAATTGTTTGTATTAGTCTCCAATGATTCTTTGTATTTCTGTGGTATAAGTTGTAATTTCACCTCTTTCATTTCTTATTTTTCTAATTTGGGTCTTCTCTCTTCTTTTTTTAGTTAGATTACCTAGTGGTTTGTCTATTTTCATTATCTTCTAGAAAAACCAACTTTTTGTTTCATTGATCTTTTGTATCATTTTGGGGGTTTCTATTTCATTTAGTTCTGCTCTGATCTTAATTATTTCTTTCTGTCTACTAACTTTGGGATTGGATTATTCTTGCTTCTCTAGTTCTTTGAGGATTAGCATGAAGTTGTTTATTTGAAATCTTCTATTCTTTTAATGTAAGCATTTATAGCAATAAACTTCCCTCTAGTATTGCTTTTGCTGCCCACAGATTTTGGTATGATGTGTCTTTATTTTCATTAGTTTTAAGAAATTTTTTGGGCTTGCCCATGGCTCACTTGGGAAGTATGGTGCTGATAACACCAAGGCCACGGGTTCGGATCCCTATATAGGGATGGCCAGTTAGCTCACTTGGGAGAGTGTGGTGCTGACAACACCAGGTAAAGGGCTAAGATCCCCTTACTGGTCATCTTTTAAAAAATAAAATAAAATATTTTTTAAAGGAAATTTTTTGATTTCCTATTTATTTCTTCATAGACACATAGGTCATTCAGGAGCATGTTGTTTAATTTCCATGTGTTTGTATAGTTTCCAGAGTTTTGCTAATTATTGATTTCTAGTTTTAATCCATTGTGGTATGGGAAGATTCTTGAAATGATTTTAGTTTTAAAAAATTTGTTGAGACTTGATTTGTGACCTTACACGTGGTCTATCCTGGAGAATGTTCCATGTGCAGATGAGAAGAATGAATATCTGTAGTTGTTGGACGAAATGCTGTGTTCATATGTGCCAAGTCCAATTGGTCTAAAGTGTGGTTTAAATCCTGTGTTTCTCTTTTGATTTGTCACCGAGATGATCTGTACAATGCAGAGAGAAGAGTGTCTAGGTCCCCATATATTATTGTATTTGGGTCTTTCTCTTTCCTTAGGTCTAATAGTGTTTGTTTTATATACTGGGGTGCTCCGATGTTGGATGCGTACATATTTATGATTGTTATGTCTTCTTGCTGGATAGATCCCTTTATCATTATATAGTGGCCTGTTTTCTCTCTTTTTTATAGTTTTTGGCTTAAAGTCTATTTTAACTGCTATTAGAATATCTAGTCCTTCTCGTTTTTTATTTCTGTTTGTGTGGTATATCTTTGTCCATGCCTTCACTCTTAGTCTGTGTGTGTCTTTGCAGGTGAGTTGAGTTTCTTGTATACAACATATTGGGTCTACCTTTAAATCTAATTAGCCACTCTGACTTTTGAGTGGGGAATTTAATCCATTTACACTTAGGGTTTTTACTGAAAGGTATTGTCTCACTCTGGCATTTTATCAATTTTCATTTGGTGTTTTAAATGTCTTTTGTTTCTTTCTCTTTTATTGTTTGTCTTCAGTGTTTTTTGGGTTTTGGAGGTTGTAAGATACAGTTTCTTTCTCTTTCTCGTTTGCATGTGTGTTCTACCAGTGGGTTTTGTTCTTTCTTGTGTATTCATGGTAATGATTATTGTTTCTTAGATTCCAGATGCAGGACTCATTTGAGGATTTCTTGTAAGGTTGGTCATGTGTTAGTGAATTCTCAAAGTTTTTGTTTGTCTGGTAAATATACTATTTCTCCTTCATTTCTAAAGGATAGCCTTGGTTGGTATAGTATTCTTGGTTGGCAGTTTTTTTCTTTTAGTATTTTGTATATATCATCCCATTCTCTTCTGGCCTAATAGAGTGTCTGTTGAGTTGTCTTCTGTTAGTCTGATGGGGACACCTTTAGAGGTGACTTACCACTTTTCTCTTGCTGTTTTTAAGATTCTCTCTGTCTTTGAGTGTTGCCAGTTTGACTATAATGTGCCTCGGAGAGGACCTTTTTGGATTGAATCTGTTTGGGGATCTTTGAGCATCCTGAGTTTGAAGGTCCATGTCTCTTTATGTTTCATTGTTGCTATAAAATCATCTAAAAAGCACTCACATGAGCCCAGTGCTCCAGTCAATTGGGTGTACCACCCTTTTAACAGAAGCCTGATGTTACAGCAGAAGTTTTCCACTGTTGTTTCATTTAATATGTTTTCCATGCCTTTTCCTTTCTTCTCCCCTTCAGGAATACCCATGATTTGGTTGTTTGTACACTTGAGGTTGTCTGCTCTCTGTCTTTGATTTTTCTTCATTTTTTAAAATTCTTTTTTTCATTTTTTGTCTGCCTGTGTTATTTTGAAGAGACTGTCTTCAGGATCAGAAATTCTTTCTTCTGCTTCCTCTTACCTGCTGCTTAAGCACTCAGTTGTTGTTGTTGTTTTATTTCATTGAATGACTCCTTCAGTTCTATGAGCTTTGCTACATTCTTTTTTAAAATTTCCTCCTTCATATCCTGAATAGTACATTCAGCTCATTGCATCATCTAAGTGTGTCTTTTTGTACCTCCTTGAGTTTTCTTAAGATTTTAACTTGGAATACCTTTTCAGTCATTTCAAGGGTTTCCTGCTTTATGGGGTCTGGTACTTGAGCATTATTGTATTCCTTCGTTGGACTCATATTGTCTTGTTTTTTCATATTCTAGTATCTCTACTTTTTCTGGTCATCTGATACAGCAGTATTTTCTTCTGTTACTCTCCTTCCTAGAACTCTGTTGGTGATCTTCCTTGTATCAATGCACTTGAGTGGCTGGCAGTCCCCCTGCACAGTGGCAGTGACTGCTGCTGCTGCTCCTGTGATAGCAGGCCACCCTTGTGGTGGTGGTTGTGGGGGTAGCTTTGGTAGGCTGCCCGCATAGCAGTGGTGGCTCCAGCAGTGTTAGGCTGCTCAAACAATAATGGTAGCTGCCTGGCAGTGCCAGTGGTGGCAGCAACCGCAGTAGTGGCAGTTGCAGCAACCACACACTTGGCTGCTGTTTCCACAACAGCAGCCCACACAGCCACGGTGTCTGCAGTGGCAGTGGAGTTACCTGTGCCAGCAGCAGTAGTGTTGGCAGCTATAATTGCCTTCCTGGTGTCTGCTGTGTCCTTGGTGAGAGCAGGGTTACCTCATGGGGGTGGCAGTGGCACCAGTGGCTTCACCTGCCTCTGTCACATCTATGGTTTCCACAGGAACAGCGTGGTTAGCTCATGGGGGCAGCAGTGGCACCAGCAGCTGCAACTGCCTCCCTCACACCTGTGGTTTCCTTGGAGGTTTCCTTGGTGGCAACAGGGTTACTTCATAGCAGTGGCAGCAGCATCAGCAGCTGCAGATGTCTCCCTCGCACCTGCAGTGTCCTTGGTGGCAGTGGGGTTAACTTGCAGTGGTGGCTGTAGTTGCAGCTGCCTCCCTCATGCCTGTGGAGTCTGTACCTGTAGTGACGGGCCACCCGCAGTACTGCTGCTTTGCAGGGAGCTGCTCTGTGATGGGCAGTGGTTCTGGGACCAGGCAGTGGCTCCAGTAACTGTAGTTGCAGGGCAGTGGGCCCATTTCAATCTTCTTCTGCCAGAGGAACATGCCCTGGGCATCTCTATTCTGCCCTCTTCCCAGAAGTCCCCCAAGAAATCCTTAAATAAAGATTGTGTTGCTATTATTTGTGTGGTTGAATATTTCTGTTGTTATAATACTCATTGTTTTTCACTTTTACTTTTATATAAATGTTACCTTATATGTAATCCTTTAAAATATATTCAAAGCATTACTGGCATCAGCGTTAATCTATATCTTCTTCTTAAACAGTTTATACTTTTCTTATTCAGCATAAGCTTTTGATTCAGATCTTGGGAACTCACCAATGTCCCAGCAATGTCAAGCATATTACCATAGAGCTTGTTGAAAATCCCCTGCATCCTTATAAGAAGGACAGTCATTTAGGAGGTGTCAAAATATATGTCTGAGTGAGCTATGCTGGCATTTTTGTTTTTACTAAGTATTTGCTCAATTTTTTATTTCTTATTTCTAGTGTTCCATCTGGGCTTGAAGGCATGAAAGAACAAGATCTTTGCAACAAGATAATGGCTAAAATCCTAGAAAATTATAATACGCTGTTTGAAGTAGAGTGTACAGAAAATGATAATCAAAGATGTGAAAACCTGGCTAGGCTTATCATAGTAAAAGTAAGTAACTTTGTTACTTAATTTTCAGTATTGCTATAATTTTGGACGGAAGATTTTATTTACATTATTCTTTGTCATAAAAATTCCATATGGAGATACCTTTAAATTATTATTCGTATGTGTGTTGAGTTCTTATGAAATCTATTCCCTCTATTGAACGTTTATTAAATTGATATATATTCTTCTAAGATTCTCAAGTAATATTGATTTTATGTTTCATTGTTGCTATAAAATCATCTAAAAAGCACTCACATGAGCCCAGTGCTCCAGTCAATTGGGTGTACCACCCTTTTAACAGAAGCCTGATGTTACAGCAGCAGGATGTGTACACGTGGCTAGGTTCAGGAGTGCCAGCTTACTAACTGGATTGTGCATTCCTGAAGACAATATTACTACGTCTTTCTGCCTGTCTTATGTCTGGCATACTTTCAAGCTCAACCTCAGATTTTAAGTTCTATGTATGAGTTCTTGGTAACCATCATCAGTAAGGGAGTGTATTTTAAAGACCCATAAAGGAGTCTTTGACAATATTATCTATATCTTTTTATACACTGACTGATAATTTATAACATATCCTTTACACATTAAGTAAATGCCTGTAGGTCTCTAAAGGCATTTATACTCTTGTCAGAGTATAAACATCCAAACCAAATCCTCCAGATATGGGAAAAGAAGGAAGGTATCTGATTTCTTTCTTGTTTATATTGAGGTAAATCATGATGGAACTGATAGGAGAAATTTCCTCAGGAGGTTTTCTGAGTCTTATCAAATTTACAGACCACACCGTATTCTTGTTGACTCATATGGCAATGAATGATAATTGGCACTTGGTTTGGGCATTTGAAGTGGCGTTTTCATCTCCTTTTCCAGTTGAGACTATTTCTTTGAAGAAAGATGAAAAAGTAGTAGCTATCAAGTAGCACTCTATGAAAGCAGGAAAAGATGACCCCAACTAGCTTTTCTGAACTAGAGCTCATGCTGTTAGTGTAACAGACTCCCTATAAGGGATTGAGTGTATCTCTTGAGAACTGAGAGAATGCATTTTGCAGGCATCTTGCCAACCTGATAAAGAAAACTTTAAACTGAAATTTGAAGTAAGAGAAAAACAATGCTCAGATAAAATGATAAAATCAGATAATTGGAGTATGTCAAGTATAACTTAAGTTGAAGGTTACCCAGTAGCTGAAAAAAGGATCTCATTGATTCACAAGAGAAAAAAAGAAAAGAAAAACCCCACTTATTTCAGTTTTACTAAAGAAAAAATAAATTATTTTTGAAGTAGAAAAAAGTCTCCTTTAAGTTTGTTCCTTGGTGCCTATACTACTTTGTGAAGGATCCCTTTTTTAAATATTAAAAGATGATTGACCTTCTTTCAGCTATATCTTTGATAAACACTTAACACTAGTACGTTTTTTACTAAGGCTGATAAGATAATGTAAACCTAAAATATGATGGAAATAGGTAAATATGATCTCTTAGGCATGACAGACTTGTTGCAATATACCTAATTTCTGGAATATGCCAATGGGAGATTATATGCTATGCAAAGTAAAATAACACAGGTTGAGTTATGTGGGAAAATACACTACTTGGAAATCCTTGAGCTACTAGGTTTAAGGCTGGTAGAGAACATATCTTGTACTTGTGAGAGTACAAGGTAAGACACATAAACTGATAATACTGTGGGAGCCAAATACAGATATCTTAACTAGATGAAGATGATTGCTGCTTTCCTAATGCAAGTATCAGATCTGACCTAGAGGCAGATAAGTGCCATGACTGGAAACTACATGTCTACGCCCTGGAAGCACCATTCTGCTAAAGCAGAAGATTTGATGTTTTTTGTTTGTTTGTTTGTTTACTGATCTTGATGATAGTCTCATCTAGGCTGATACTCTCATCTAGGAGAAGGTAGAAAATGCAACAAAGTAATGTGCTTCTCTGGACTTAATTATAACCAATAAGGATGAAATAGACATTATGGAAATCATTTTAAAGGGGTGTGCCAATGCCATTTTAAAGTTCATAATAATAAAAGGAAGACTGGCCAGTTAGCTCAGTTGGTTAGAGCATAGTGTTATAACACCAAGGTCATGGGTTTGAATCCCTGTACCGGCCAGCCACAAAAAACACAACAAAAAATAATAAAAGAACATGCTAGCCACAGTTAGATATGTAAATCTAGGCATTGCTTAGAAAGCAGATTTTTTTAAATTCCAATGATCTTAGAAAAACATTAGATAGAAACCAAAAGGAAGCTGAATTTAAAAGGAATTTGGAGACTTACCACGAAATCACTAACAAACTGAAACAGAAGAAAAACGGAAGGGTAACTAAAGAAAACAGGCTATCTTTCTGTTCATTCTCTCACATGAGCTCAGCTTTTGCAAGTACGAGGGTACTTCAACGAGTTCATAGAAAAACTGAATTAAATGATATTATGAATTCTTTCACCAACTTTTTGAAGACCCCTCGTGCTGTGGATTGAATGTCCCCTGAAAACTCATTAAAGCTTAGTCCCCACCATAACTGTTAAGAGAGTGGGAAATCCTATTATGGTAATTGAAATGTGGGGCCTTGAAGAAGTGATTAGATTGTGAGGACGAGGGCCTTAAAAATGGATTGATCCATTCATGGAGTAATGGGCGTGGTTCTGATGGCTTTAAAAGGAGGGTAAGAAGCTTAGCTTTGTCTTGCTCAGCCATTCTTGCCAAATGCTACCTTGTGTCACTGTAGAACCACCACCAAGAACAAGGCCCTGGACTCTCGGCCTACAAAACTATAAGAAATAAATTCTGTTTCTTTATAAATTACTGAGTTTCAGGTGTTCTGTAATAAGTGACAGAAATGGACTAATATACCTCCCTTGTATACAAAGAGAGGAAATGGGCACAAAACAAGTGATAAATACACGAGAGTGACGGAGACATTTTATGATAAGCTGATAATAAGCTAAGTATCATGAAAAGTACTTAGATATATGGCTTTTAGGGGGAAAAGTATATATTGACATACCTGTGTATACCCTAGTTTGGGAAACAGAGTAATAAAGTGTTGAATGAAGTTTCTCATGATATCCTTGCATGAATATGTTTGGTTGTATTTGGACCTGGATGAGGAGTTTTGGTTAGAATAATGGAATGTGGGTTGGTATTAACTTCAGGGGAGGTCTCTACATTTGTTTGTGACATTTTCAGTATTTTAATCATTGACTTGAATGAGAGCATAATTAGCACATTTGTAAGTGAAAGAAGGCTGGAAGAATAGGACAGATTAGATGTGTGGATACACAGACTGACAAAGTAGTGTGTGTGTGTGTGTGTGTGTGTGTGTGTGTGCGCGCGCGTGTACAGCCATTTCCCTCTTCTTCCTTGCTAGAAAATAATAAAAACAATGACAAAACAGATTTATTTGGGCCTGTAGCAATGTGCTGAGATCAGATGGGCCTCTCCCACATCCCCAAGGGACGGATGAATCATAAATGATCTATAGTGCCACCCTCATTAGCCAATGATTGACTCAAAGGTCAGCTGAGACAAGCTGACTTTTTGGCCAAGAAGATACAAGTGTGCTGGGGCAGAGGGCCTCTGGGAAGATTTTTATCCCTGATTGCAAAAAAGGGAGAATGGTTTAAGAGATCAGAGTCGTGCTTGCCTCTGGGTGGGGTTGGGAATAGCCATAGTGGTGACTGACTAGGAAGGTGCCCAGGGGAACTCTCTGGGGTGATAAAAATGCTCTGTACCTTAATAGAGATGGGTTTATATTGGTGAAAACTCATCCCACTGTACACTTAAGACTTATGCATTTTGCTGTATGTAAATTATAAAAAACTTATTTTAAATTAAAAAATCAAATTAAAAAGAGAAAAAAGGACAGCAAGCCTGTGAGTCAAGATGTTCACCTTTCCCGTCCTGCTTTTGGATGTTTTTGTATGGAGCTATGATGCTTATAGCTGCCTCCACCATCTTTGGACCTTGATGACTGTGTCACTGACAACTGAGGTTGGCATAGGTAAAGGAGGAAAAAGCCTGGGCTCCTCATGTCATTGCTTATCTGCTGAACCAATCTCGAAAACACATGGACTTCTAAAACCTCTGGACTTTTAGTTGCACGAGTGAAATAAATGTCCTTGAGGTAGTAAACTACTGTTAGCGAAATATTCTGTTTCTTGCACCAAAAGCATCATATCTGGTACAATCAATATATAGTCACGTGTTGCTTAATGATGGAGATATGGTCTGAGAAATGCATCTGTAGGTGATTTTGTTGTATGAATATCATGGAGTATACTTACATAAACCCAGATGGTGTAGGGTACTACGTACACACCTACACCTACGTTATACAGCATAGCCTATTTGGTCCTATACGAGTAACGTGTTGTCCTATGACAGCTACGATGTCACTAGGTGATAGGAATTTTTCAGCTCCATTATAATCTTATGGGACCATTATCCTATATCCAGTCTGACACTGACCAGAACATCAGTATATGGTACATGACTGTAATTGGAAAGTCCTATTCATAGGTTTGTAAAAGGATTTGCACAAGTATTGCAAAGAGGTAAAAATTAATAATATTTAAATAGAAAATAATCCACGGATTTTAGCTAATTTGTAACACAGTAGGAGATGTCAGTGTGATGTGGTTGCCAAAAAAAAAAAATTCAGACACCCAGTGTGTGCTAAGAGTATCCAGAATAAAGAATATAATGGGGCCGGCCAGTTAGCTCAGTTGGTTAGAGCATGGTGCTGACAACACCAAGATCCAGGATTCAATCCCTGTACTGGCAAACTGCCCCCCAAAAAGAAAAATATATATATATATATATGACAGTCGCACTGTACTTAGTGTAGGTTAGGCAGTATTTGCAGTATTATGTTTCATCCTGAGTACTACATTCTGACTCCCCATTTACCCCTGGTTCTCATTTATTCTCACTAGATGTAAATTTGCCTGGATGACTGTCTTTTACTTCACTTACCATACTTCTAAATCATTCTCTAGCTCCAGCCTATCCTAAAAGCAGTAGAGCTATATTTCCCACTACCGATGAAAAGCCATGCTGGTGCCTCAAATTTATCACACCAAAAACCTCATCTCCAAAACTTGTTGATGTTATGTCCTCTCCAACCATAGTTTTCCAGTCCCTTGGCCTGCTATCTTAGCCCAGGCCACTATACTAGAATGTCATAGACTGGGTGACTTAAATGGCAAACATTTATTTCTCACACGTCAAGATCGAGGTGCTGGCAGATCCGGTGTCTGGTGAGAGCCCACCTCCTGACTTGCAGATGGCCATCTCTTGCTGTCCTCACATGGCAGAGAGCAGAAAGAAAGATCCTGTGTCTCCTCCATTTTTAATATGGGCCCTAATTCCTTAATCATGAGGGCCCCACCTTTATGACTTAATTTAACCCTGATTACCACCAAAAGGCTCCTCCTTCAAATATTATCACATTGGGCCTTAGGATTTTAAACACATGAATTTTGGGGTGGACATAGACTTTTAGTCCTTAATACCTGGCGAGCTAGAATCCTTAGTTTTATCCTTAACTCCTTTTTTTTTTTTTTTTAAGCCATTCCCAGTGGGATTCACATTCTGCCTTATACAGATCTCTTGAAATGAGTGTCTCTTGTCCATCCCACTACCACTGCTTTAGATTAGGCCCTTATCATAGTCCCACAATTTCAAAATGTTATCCCACCTCCAGGTTCACCCTCCTCGCATCTCCTTCCCACCTAAAAAAGCAGATCTGATCATATTTCTACTTTAAGTAAACAAACCTTTTGCTGCTGCTGTTGTTTTGCCTCCTGTCTCCTTTGCTGACAGTATGAAATTCACACTCATTATCTTGGAATTCAGGCTCTTCACTCTGTTCCCAGCCCAGACTTTACCCACTAAGTAATGAATGAATATTTAATGACTCTTGTTTCCTTCCTATTTCTCTTGCCTCCCTTCAGTCAACTTTGAGGGTTTTCCTTTCTCAGTCAGACTTAAACATTGCTATTTCCTAGGCTTATTCTCACGTCTTAAATCCATAGCTCTGCCTGGCAGACCACACATACATACATATCTAACTGCCTAGTAGTCACTTGAACCTGTGCGTTCCATGAATTGTCTCATCATCTTTCCTTGCTCATGAAGGTCTAATACTCCACTTGTATTCTGGGGCTTCATGAATGGCTCATCCATCCACACAATTGCTGTAGATTGATACCCATCAATCACTATTATGTTGAAATCTAATCCCTATGTGACGGTATTGGAGGTGGTGCCTGTGGGAGGTAATTAGATCATAAAAGTGGAGCTCTCGTGAATGGGATTGGTACCCTTATAAAAAGAGGCCAGAGAGTTAGCTTACTGTCTTCCTGCCATGTGAGGATACAACAAGGGCCTTTACCATAACCCAACCATGCTGGCGCCCTGATCTCTGACTTCCTGACTTGAGAAATAAGTTTTTGTTGCTTATCAGCCACCCAGGCTATGGTACTTTGTTACAGCAGCCCAAGTTGACTAAGTCACTAAACCCTATTAATTCTACTGCCTAAGTATTTCTTAAATTTCTTCCTTCTCCCCGAACGTCACTAGTGTTTCCTCATTGCCTCTCATTTAGGCAAGTTAATTTTACACCTGGCTTGCTTTCACAATTACCTGGTGACCTTAGTCTGTTTTGCGTTGCTATAACAGAAAACCACAAACTGGGTAATTTGTAATGGACAGAAATGTATTTGGCTCACAGTTCCAGAAGCTAGGAAGTCCAATATGAAGGGGCCAGCAGGTTTGGAGATTCTGATTCTAAGGAGGTGCCTCGAACACTGTGTCCTCTGGAGGGGAGGAATGCTTTGTCTACATGGCAGAAGGGCGAAGAGGCAAAAGGGGGCTAAACTTGCCCTTTATAATAGCATTATTCCACCTATAAAGATGGAGTCCGCATGGCCTAATCACTTCTTAATACTGTTAAAACGGCAATTAAATTTCAACATGAGTTTTGAAGGGGACAAACATTCAAACCATAGCATGGCTCCAGTCCTAAGTCAGAAACTCCTATTCAGCTCCCAAAACTGTATTTTAAAAGGCTCCCTTGGTGATTCTAATAATCAGCCAGATTTGGAAACTGATTAATGCTTGGGAGATGACTGCGATAGCCTCCTTACTGGTTTCCCTGACTCTAGTCTTCCCCTGGACTCCATTCTCCCTTTTCTGCTGCCTGAATTATTTCCTATTGTGCGAATATTAACATGTCATTGTCCACATCAAAATTTTTCAGTGATTTCTCCTGACCTATCCCTACAGTATAAAATCCAAAACCTAGCATGACAAGGCTTTTCATGATTTGAGCCAATCCTACCTATGTGTACTTCTTCTCACTACCCTCTCCCATACATTTGATGCACAAGCAGTGATTGATTGATGTTATTGTAGGAACCATGTCATGTCAGGCCTCATGCCTGTGAACATGCCATTTCCCGTGCTAGTCAAGCTGGTGAGCACAGTACCTGTCATTGAAAATTCCTTGAAGTCAATTCATTTTAGCTAAAATAACATCTGTGATCATAGATTGTACATACTATGAAATAAAAAATGTTTTAAAATTAATTGAATAAAATTGGAAACATGATAATTCATTCAGAACTTCATGACTGCCATATTTAAGAAAGATACTAAATACTTCTAGAGTCTTTAACATTTTTTAAAAGAACACTGATATTAGGGTTAAAAGGCATGTATATTTAACCTAGCTACTCAGCAATGTGACTGTGAGTAATTTATAATGTCTCTGTTAATCTTTTTTGTTAATCAGGAAAACCCTATTGATTTATTGTGAGATTCAAACCATTAATGCTTGTGAAAGTGTTTTCAAAGCCAGTAAAGTATTATAGAAATGTAACATACTAATTTTTTTCTCCTTATGTGAAGCGTAACTGATGAAACCACTGGCGTACTTTGAAACAATCTGGTCAAAGAGATGCTTCAGCAGATGAATAAGTTTTATTTTATTTTATTAGATCAATAAGTGTTAAGCATAGAGGAAAGCATTCTGGAATCAGACAGAATGATTAAAACTTCCAATTTATGTAACTCTGGGCAAACCACTTAATCTCTCCTTTAACCTTGGTTTCTTCGTCTGTAAAATAAGGAAAATAGCAGTAACAAATTTGCCATTTTTTGTTATGACTAATGAAATAATGATAGCAAGTTTTCAATACATTTTGGCTTTAAAGTAAAGAAATAATTAGTGTCACATGATATTGCCTTACTTCTCTTTATCTTAAAGGGAATAGAGCTTGATCATAGAAGAAAAACAGCAGAAAAACAAAGCTGCCAATCAGATGTATTACACTTGGCAGAAGTGTTACCACTTCTAGACATTTCTTACTATTAATTCAGTATTCTAGTTTTCTTAGTGTGATTAAATTAAGTATCCTTTTGCCTTTGGAAGGACAAGAATCTGATTACACCCTTAATGAACAGAAAGATGTGATTTTAATATTAAATGTGTTGATCAAGATTTGCTTTACGGAAAATGAATCATAATTCTATATTCATAAGAAAAAATTTTAAGTAATTTTGGTTTTTCACAGTAGATTTTTCCATTTCAGTTTGATTTATCTGAAATCTTTAATCTTAGCTCCATAAGGTAGCTGTTATTAATTGCATTTTATAGGGGAGAATTCTGAGGACTTCAGAGGTTAAATCACTCGCACCCATTCAAATATTAAGTGTTAGGACACGTATTTGAAGCCAAGTTTTCTGGATTCAATGTGTGTTGCTGTTGTGCTTCCTTTCATTCTGCCTATAACAAGATAACGCAAGGCCCAATGTTATTAACGCTATAAAAAATTGCCAAGACCATGGAAGTAAGAAAGATAAATATATAAAAAAGTAAAAACAATCTACTTTTTTAAGTAGACCACAGTGAGATATCACCTCATGCCTGTTAAAATGGCTGTCATCAAAAAACCAAAATAGAATGAGTATTAGAGATGATGTGAGATAAGGGCGTCCTTGTGCACTGTTGGTGGTCATGTAAAACAGTGCAGCTGCTGTGGAAAACAGTATGGAGGCTCCTCAAAACATTACGATGAGAACTACCATATGACCCAACAATTCCATTGCTGGATATTTAGTCAAGAGAATTGATATCAGGATCTCAAAGAGATATTTGTATTTCCGTGTTCACTACAGCATTATTCACAGTAACCAAGATGTGAAAACTATGTAAATGCCCATTGATGGATGAACAAATAAAATATAAACATACAGTGGAATATTATTCAGCCTAAAAAAAGAAGGAAATTTAGCCATGTGCTATAACATGAGTGAACCTTGAGGATGTCGTGCTAAGTGAAGCCAGTCACAGAGGGACAAGTAGTGCATGAGTCCACTTATATGAGGTATCTAAAATAGACTGATGGAAGCGCACAGTAGAATGGTGGTTGCCAGAGGCCTTGGGGAGGAGGAGATGGGGAGTTGCTGTTCAGTGGGTATAAAGTTTCAGTTATGCAAGGTGAATGAGTTCTAGAGATTTGCTCTACAACATCATGCCTATAGTTAACAGTACTGTATTGTATACTTAAAAATTTAAGCGGGTAGATCTCATGTTAAATGTTCTTACCACAATAAAAAAAACAAACTAAAAAACTTAAATAGAGTTTAACTAGAGAGTTAAAACATAGGAATGGAGAACAATTAAAAGCTTTAGGAACAGGATGGATTTAATTGAAGCTGTACTTTAGGTTTTTTTTCATTTTATCCATTTGGTGCAAGCAGGAAGTTGGTGTGATTCTCCTTGAAGCTCTTTTTGTCATAGGCTGGAAAAGGGTGTGGCCTGATGTCTGCTTCTGTTCATCTGACTCTAGCCAGTAGCTGCAACATTGATCATGACTTCTTCATCAGCCTCACTTCAAGACAGACTTCCTCTTCTAAGAAGCCAGGGCGAAGATAAGGATTTTAGTTTATCTACATGACTCCTCCATCAACTCTACTTTCCCTGCCATTTCTTGAGAGTGAATCTAGGTCTCTACAGGGTTTTTCCAGATTCTGCAATGGTTTGACCATGTTCACCAGATCTATTTACTCCAATGAAAGGAATTTTGTATCGACCTCAGCACTGTGACATTTGGAGAAATCTGTTGTCTCCTGAGACTATGTGTTGTGTCTTGGCATTCTGGTCTGCATCTTGATGAATCTGGCAAATAGTCTTCACAGTTGGTGGTCTACAGTTATGGCCATTTCTTGCTTCACTTAAGATGGAGCTTTCTTTTCTCTTTCGTTATTATTTTTTTTTGTAGGTTTCAAGGAAGGAGTATAAGTAGAAATGCTTTTTTTTTCCCAAACTGGAAGGTCAAGGCTGTATTCCTGAATACCTAGGTTAGGAGAAGCACATCTTTTAAATAAGTGTCTAACAGCCATGGTTTAATTTCTTCAGCTGCAGAATGATTCTAGATTTTCTCTTCAGAAGGTGATCTAAATCAAAACTTTAGTGAAGCTTTTCCCTCTTGTTCACTCCGGAATTAACTTAATCACCCAGATATTTACATATACAAAATTCAGTGGCAAAAGTATGGTGGAAATAATGAACCATAGGCTCTAAGCTGAATTTATTAAATCCAAGTAATTATTGGGTGCCTAGTATGAGCAAATCATTGTTCTAGGCACAGAGAATATAGCAGTGAACAATGGACAAAAATCACCACTGTTATGAATCTTATACTCTAATGGGGATACAATAGACAACAGACAATAAAAAATTTTAAAATATGCATTATGTCAGATGGTGAAATGTTCTATGGAGAAAAGTAAAGCAGGGAAGGGCAGAAGTAGAACTGGTGAGATAGGGGAGTGACATTTGCCTGTTTAAATAGGAGGGTCAAAATGCTTCATTGAAAAAGGGACATTTGAGCAGAGACTTGAAGGGATTAAAGGAGTAAGAAATGAAGACACTTAAAGAAGAACATTCCAGACAGGGAGAAGAGCAGTACAGATCCCTTGAGATGGGAGTACCTGGTCCATTTGATGAGCAGAGTTGAGAATCCAGTATGGTTGGATTACAGTGAACAAGGGGGAAAGTAAAAAGAAATAAGTCACAGATGCAACAAGGAACCAGATCATGTCCACTCTTATAGGTCATTGTAAGGACTTCGACTTTTACTCTGAGTGAAGCCATTAGACAGTATTGAACAGAAGAGTCCCATGATCTGACTCCTATATAAAAATGATCTCTTTGACTGCTAGGCTGTTGAGAAGAATACACAGAAGCAGGGAGACGCATTGGAAACGGAGTTTATCCTAACAGTGCTGGTGAGAAACAGTGGGGCTTGGACCAGGTGATGGTAGTGAAGATGGGGGGAAGAGCTGAGGGTAAGTTAGGATATGCAAGAGCAACTCAATAGGAGGTTCTAGAGACCCCAGTTAGGTTAAAGAATGCTTAAGGTGGGAGTAGATGAGCAAGCAAGCTAGAAAAATAAGAGCCGTGAACAGTGAGTGGGTGGTTTGCATTAGTGATTTTGGAACTAGAGCAATTTGGAGTGATCATAAGGTTTAGGTTGTGTTTAAGAGAATGAGTGACTGAAGTGGAAGAGGAGAGAGGATCATAGGAAAGGAGAGGATTAGGGGATAGGAAATACAGATTTTGATGGTTCATCTTTATTGACCTTGAGGATGGCAGATACTGAGGTGGACAGAAAGGCTGTGAGCCTGGTCTGCCTAGTTGTCCACTTAGTATGTAAATAACCTGTGTGTATATATATATATACATTTAATAAGGCTCTTGTAGAGCCTCATATGCCATAAAAGAATGTGATGAATATGTTCTTAAATATCTATCTAGAAGTATCTGAATGAGTATTACCCTATTCCAAATAAACTTCTTGTGAGACTATCTTTATTAGACAGCATAGCTATTGCTCATTATATCTTTGGGAATTTTGAAATTGTCTTCAGAACATATGTCATTTATTTTCCATATTTTTCTGTATATCATTGGACTGGGAGATCTTTGTATTTTAACGCTTTATTTGAGCTACGGCAGATCACTAAGTTGGAAAGTGGTGATTATATATTATCTTTTGGGTATAAAATCTAAATCTGACTGTAAAATAATTATGCTGATTTTCTTGCATTGTTCATAAGCAAGCTATGAAAACCGTTATTTAAAAATGCTCTGAGCAAAAGCGAAATATTAGAACGGTCTTCCATAGTGATTAGTTTGAAGGACCTGCTCACTTATTAATACATGTTATGGCAAGTTTGATTACAAGGTTCAATCTTATTCATATAATTAAAGTCACTTACCACATAAACTGATATACAAAATTCCTAAACCATTTCCCATGTCTTTTTAATGCTCAAAAACATTGTACGTGTCTCCATTTTCATTTAGGGCCACAGCATAAGAACAATTAACTTCAACAAACGTTTGCTTTTTTTCATATTTACTGTAAAGCCGCTCTGTGTAAAGCTCTGGACTAAGTGCAGGGAAGCTTTAGAAAATAAATACAACATGTCCCTGTCCCTAGGGAAGCTTATAGTCTACAAACAAACAAAATCAGTACAGTAACAGAGGGGCAAAAGGGAGAAGGGGCTTTATGCCAGACATTGTGTTATGCTCTTCTGTACATCTTATCTCATTTTCTTCTCACAGTAGCCCAGTGAAGTGGAATTAAATCTAAGGGTTCCTGGAAATCTAAGGGTTCAAGCTCACACAGCATTAAATGACAAAGCTGGATTTTGAACTTAAGAAAGTATTGATTAAAGGCCAAATAGAAAAATAACCAAAATCTTGGAGTTTTAAATTGGACAGACAGTGCCGTGAGTGTTTATACATTTATTCATTCAGTAAGTATGTATTGTAGCAACCTAGCCATCAGGGAAGTCCCTGAACTCTGTTCTTCTGACTCTAGTTCATGTATGTTTTCGCTACTCCTAACCTCTTCCATAGCCCCTCAAGAATACTCCAAATCTGGGGGCAGCATGGGAGTTGTAATAAGCAATAAAAGACCTTTGGGTTTTTTGTTGTTTGCTTGTTTTTAATTTGGTTGCATTGTCTCTTCCTTTTGTGTAAGTAAACTCAGTGACAATGACTAACTTGTACCCATCAAAATCTGTATGTTATAATTTGAGCCCCTGTGAACTCAGAGGTAGCACTAAATTAGAATTCATTTGCCCATTTCTTCAGATCAAATCCTTATTTGGATAGTGAGTTATGACTTTTAGATAGGTTCTGAGTTTGAAGGTTAAAAAATATTAAATGATGGTTAGGAAAAGCAAAGATAAAGTAGCATGATAGAATGTTGTTTGCTTGAGTGACTCAAATGGGCGCTTTCTAGTAGTGGAAACTGATTAGATTAACAAGAAGTATAAAGCATTAAGTAATAAAAGTAGTATTAAAAGTTACTGCTTAGCTTGGAGTGCTTTTATGGCTCCAAGTTTTAGATCATAGTCATATATTTACAATTCAGATTGCTGTCAATTTCTTTTCCCCAACGTTTTGTTTTAGAATGATTACAGTTAGCACTCGAAAGTCACGTCTACCCAGGAATCATTGCAGTAGATTAGGTTTATCTGCCAGGTGTTAAATTCCTTCTTTCCTATTATGAGGAATATTTAACAGAAGACAAACTAAATTGCTTTGCTTATGAAAAAACCATTATGCTATTTAACCTTTAAACTGTTTACAGTGAGATGGCAATACTTTGGAAGTGACAGCTGAGAAGTTGCCTACTTTAAATCATTATACTATGTGTGTTTGGCAAATAGGAGATGCTCAGTAAATGGCAAGCAAATACTTGCAGATTTTCAAAGATTACTTGTATTTGCTATAGAACTTAATTTCTTTTATTTTCTTCAGTTCATAACTTCAGGGGTAGAAGTTATACTTCTGTAGGCCAGAAACGCCTTGAAATGAACATCCTTCCAGAGATATCCCTTAGCCAGTGACTGAGGAATGTGGGCGTGAAATTTTTCAGCTCCTTTACTTCTTGACTGGAATAATTCTGGGGTATGTGTTTTATCCTGTTTCTCAGAGCTCTCTCATAAGTTTAAGCTTCAGAACCACTGTCATAGCTTACTAATGACACCCCTGATTGGCTACCTTCCTCCCTCTATTACCACTCTGATATGGATTGAATTGTGTCCTCCAAGTTTTATGTATTAGAAGCTTGATCCCCACTGTGACTGTTAAGAGAGTGGGAAATCCTATTATGGTGCTTGAAAGATGGGACCTTGAAGAGATGAGTGGATTGTGAGGACTGCACCCTCATGAATGGATTGATCCATTCTTGGAATAATGGGAGTGGTTCTAGTGGCTTTCAAAGGAGAGTCTGTCTCTGCTCTGTCACTTTTGTCATGTGATGCCCTGCATTGCTGAAGAGTCACTTCACCAGATGTGTTCCCTGGACTTTGGACTTCCAAGCCTCTGAAACTGTAAGCAATAAATTTCGTTTTCTTATGAATTACCCAGTTCCATGTATTTTGTTATAAGCATGAGAAACAGACTAATACACACCCCATTTCTCTACTGAACCACCCAAACAAACGACTTGCCCTCAATCCTTGTGACAAGGTCTGCCTCTGGTTGGGTCAGTGTTGATCCAAACTAAGACAATCTTAAATTTTACTGCCTCTGTAAAGCCCCTCTCTGTCTTCTAGGTGCAGTTAATTCCCGTCTTCTTTGTTGTCTTATGGCACTTTCTTTCTGCTTTTGTTAGAACAAGTCTCACATTCTGCCTTGGATGAATTTGTTTTTTCTCTTATGTTGCATTATACGTTCTTTTTTTTTTTTTCCTTTTTGTCTTTTTTCGTGTCCGGCAACGGATCGCAACCCTCAGTGTCGCGCCTGTACCGGACCGGAACCGGCAACGGGATCGCAACCCTCGGTGTTGCGCCCGCACCTCGCTCAGCCAGTGAGCGGGAACCGGTCTGTATGTGGGATCCGAACCCTCGGCGGGAGTGCCACCACACTCCCAAGCCGCGCACTGTAGCAGTGCGCCACCGGGCCGGCCCGCATTATACGTTCTTTAAGGGTAAGAAAAATATCTCAAATTTACTTACTGGCTTTTCTCTAAATGTTGTAGAGCAACTCATACATTCTTTTGTCTTTCAAAACATTTATTCTAGTTCTTTATTTTTACTCAAGATTTCCACTAAATTGCACCATATTTGTCTAAATGAAAGTTAGACTCAAATTTCCTTCAGGAAAGTAATAGTAACTATTCTGTGCATTAATTATTGTTCAGATTTCTAGTACACACAATAAAAGTTTGCTTAACTTTTACCTAATTTGCCAGATTGACCGATTCTGTACATTCTCTTTTAAGACATACTGACTGCTCTTCATGGCAGCTTTGAATACTTGTGACTAATAGGCTACTCTCTTATATACCTGGTCATTACTAGTTTTACTGTATGCTAACCAAGAGTCAATCGTGTTTGTCCCAAATACGTTTTTGCCAGTTAATGTTTTTTATGATACTTATATAATTTAAACAAATGCAATATGAATGCAACAATATAGCTTTTTCTAGGAAGATGGCATCAGAGGGGGCCGGCCCGGTGGCGCACTGGATAGTGCGCTGCTTGGGAAGCGCGGCAGCGCTCCCGCCGAGGGTTCGGATCCCACATACAGACCGGTTCCCGCTCACTGGCTGAGCAAGGCACAGGAGCAACACCGAGGGTTGCGATCCCGTTGCCGGTCCCGGTCTGGTACGGGGGCGACACTGAGGGTTGTGATCCGTTGCCGGACAAGGAAAAAGACAAAAAGACAAAAAAAAAAAAAAGATGGCATCAGAGCAATTAATGCATACTTCTGTAATAGACCCTGAGATCTTGGTGACTTAAAGTTTATTGCTCACTCCCTTGGGTCCAATAGGTTGCATGGCTCTCCCCCATCTTATATCAGCCACCCTCCACGTTCACCTCAGCGGGGAAAGAGGAGAATGAGAATAATGTGGAATATTTTTATGGCCAGACCTGGACGTGGCTTGTAACACTTTTGCACACATTCCATTGAGCAGACTTGGTCATATGGCCCCTAACCTAACTAGAAGGGAGGCTGGAAACATAGTCTTTCTGGTGCCCAGAGGGAGAGCATGAGGAAATGGTATGGTGTGTGCAAAGTGTTCTCTGTGCTACAAAAGCTCAGTGGAACACTTTGGAAAGACTCAATAATACTTAAAGACTTTGTATTTTCGCTGTACACAGGTGATGCATTATGATTGTGGTTTATATAAGAAAGGTGTAGAATTCCAAGCTCTTGGCCATTCCCAAACAAAGGCTCACATCGGAAGACTAGGGGATAAATGAACATTTGAGAGTTTTAAAGTAAAAAAAGTTTTGTGTGTGTTGTTATTTTCTGCTTTAGTTTACTTTTGGGGTTACCTAACTTGCAAGAAACAAAAGAAGAATTCTTCTAGACAGGCAGTATGGGGGGGGGGGGCGGTTCTGGAGACAGACTGCTGCCTGGCTTCAGATTCCACTGCTGCCATTTATATCCTCTGTACCTCAGTTTCCTTATATAGAAATTGGGCTAGTAAAAGCACTATCTCGTAGGGTTATTGTAAGGATCAAGTGATTGTATGTGTAATTAGTGGTTAGAAGAATGCCATGCACATAGTAAATACTATATAAGTGATAGCCAGCCAGCATTGTTGTTATTTGATTATCAACGTCATCATTACTGTAAGATTTAAATCCACAGTTTTCTACACTGTAAGAGAAACTTAAATAAATATTTGTATAACTTAAAGTACTTTGGATGAAAAAGAAAAACCAACTCTGGCTAAAATTAGACTGAAGAAAACAAAAAAGAATAAAGGAATTTCTTGGAAGAACATGGGATAGTTCAGAGAATAAAAAGCAAAGCTGACAAACCAGACTTTCCAGAGGTCATTAACCAGGGCTACTGCTGGGCTCTGGGCGACAGGTAGTGAGAGGACAGTCTCTTCAAGGAACTCCCACTGAGACAAATTGGCTTCAGCTGTTCTCAATTCCTGAGTCTTCACATTTCTGATAGAAGTTATGGAGAATGAGTATCTGATTAACACTTGTAAGTTCTCGGAAGACATGCCCAGTTGTTGGTCAGAGATATACTTGGATTGAAACACTGTATCCAATAGGAGAAGGGAGGTTTCCTAAAACTAAATCTTCCTCCAAAAAGAGTGTATGCTGGACATGCAAAAACATTAGTTGTCCACTTTGGTGCTAAAAAGAGAATAAAAAGATTGACAAGTTCTTTAAGTGTCTAAGGTCAAGGATAGGGACTGGAAAAAGCGCATAAGTAACAAGCACAAGCAACAAGTGATCCAGGTTATAATGTATATGTGGAGTAGATAAGACAAGAAGAGTGAGTTGAAGGGCTTTGAATGGCATGAATATGAATTTAAATTTGACCTGGTAGGCAGACATAATTAAAAGTTTTCAAGAAAGGAGTGACTTGAATTGGACTCATAAACTAGAAATATTTATGTGTAGGATAAACTGAAGGAGAAGAGAAGAGTCAGATGAGGTTGTTTTTGATTCATCAGTCTATTCAGGTATCCAACAAGCTTTTAATACCTACTACATTCCCAGGCAATGTTCCATAAGCTGGAAAAATAGTGAATTAAAAAAATATAATCTCTGCCCTCGTGGAGTTTACCTTTTAGGAGGGGGCACAAGACAATAAACAAGGAAATCATTATGTAATTTGATGATAAATTTTGTGAAAAAAATTAAACATGATAAGGACTTGAAATTAATAGTAGATGGGGGAGAGAAGAGATACTATTTTACTTAGAGAAATGACGGAGCAAGCTATACAGACTTCTGGAGCAAGAGTACTTATTCCAAGCAAAAGGAACAAGTGCAAAGGCTGTGAGTCAGGTACTTGCTAGCTTGCTTGTGACAGTAGATCATTATTTGTATTAGTCAGTTTTTGTTAATTATAACAAAATACCTGAAACTGGGTGATTTATAAAGAAAACGCAATATATTTCTTACAGTTTCTGAGGCTGGGAAGTTTAAAGTCTAGGGAACACATCTGGTGGTGGCAACAGTGACCTAGGGGTCTCACATTGCAAGATGGTGGGTGGAAGCAGAGAGAGCAGAGAACAACCTCCTTATTAACTCTCCTTTTAAAACCCTCAGAAGCTCGCCCCTGACCACCATTATTAATCCATTCATTATGGCATGGTCCTACAATCTAGTCACTTCTTCAAGGCCCTACCTTTCAATTACCATGATAGAATTTCCCACCCTCAGCAGTTACAGTAGGGATTAAACCTCAATGGGGGGGGGGGGG
>NW_007729637.1:155431-173991 GCF_000696425.1 Galeopterus variegatus | reverse complement strand
GGGAGAAGGGGGGGGGGGGGGGGGGGGGGGGGGGTTGGGCATCCAATCTACAGCACTATTCAAATCTCTGTGCAAATAAATAAAAAGAGCTTCTCCAGGTCAACACTGTGAAGCAAGAAAGCATAGCAGGCTAGATTATCAAAGAAAAACACATATTAGGAATAGATCTATTATAAACTGAGCAATACATGGGCACCTAAATCAATTTTAAATCAGTAAGTACTGTGACAGAAATAAAGCAGGTCAATAAGTGAGTAACTGGGGAAAGCTGTTATTTCTTTTTTTTTTTTTTTTCCCTGACCGGTAAGGGAATCATAAACCCTCGGCACAGTGTGGTCCACACCACGCTCAGCCAGAGAGCACACCAGCCATCCCTATATAGGATCCGAACCCACGGCCTCAGCGCTACCAGCTCCTCACTCTCCCGAGTGAGCCACTGGGTAAGCCCGGGAAAGCTGTTCTTGATGAGGTTGTTAGAGGAAACCTCTCCAAGGAGGTGACATAGGAACTAAAGTAAAATAAAACTACATTGGATTCTAATATTAAAATCAAGAATCCAAATTCTAATGCCTAATGATGCTTGGCAATAAATCTTTGACTTAATTTGACCACGCCTGCTACATTTCAATCTCATTCCTTTCTTCTTTAAGTGGAAATGACTGGTTGCCATTTTCTGTAGAGCAATTTTTAATGCTCTTAAAGACAATTAAGTTTATAACTCTGAATATTATAGTTGCAGTCTATAAAGTAAATGTAATGTGTTCAAAATTATATCCAGAATTTGACTACTTTTCACCCCCTCTATTTTTACTTCCCTGGTCCAAGCCAGAGAATTACAGACTTTTCCCCAAAAAAAGTGAAGATCTAGAAAATGCTATTTTTAAACTCAGTTTGTTCGCTTCATGTGTATAAATATTAAATCGTATTTCTTTTGAGGTTTAAAAATCATACTTTTTTCAGTCAGTAAAATCGAGATTGATTTTGCAGATACAGATGAAGTGCAGAAGAGATTTTTATGAGCTTGTCAAGAGTGGTCTGTAATCTGCTACTCATATTTATTGGACCCTCGTTGTGTGCAGAGCAGTGCTGTTCCATATGCTCTTTCCTGTAGGAGGCCTCAGGCATGGGCTGTTGCTGCCTAATTTGTAATCATATCAGTATTGCTCTCTATCATCTGCTCTCCAGATCACCAAATCTGACCAACTCATCTGTTGTTTGACCCCAGCACATCAAATGCAGCTTCTTCCTATCATAACATGGCTTCTTTTCCATCTGCCCTCACCCATCACTATATTATCCAGATAATAAGAAAAATGTTATTATATGATTCCCAGGATCACAGAGTTCACAAAATTTCTCTAATGGTTGGGAATTAATACTAGAAAGAAGAGAAATGTAGCAATTGACATTGTTTTATTTATTCATTCAACAAATACTTAATACTTACTGGATACTGGGATACATAGATCAAAGATTCTTTCCCTCATGAACCTTAAAGTGTGCTGAGGGTCATAGACAATAAACAAATAAACAAAAAATTAATTGCGAATTAAAATAAGCACTGCGGTTCAAACAAAGCAGTTTAATAAGAGAAGATCATAGCCAGGGCAAGTCACTTTAGATGGTATTGTTAAAGAAACCCTCTCTGTGGAGGTGACATAGGAGCTGAAAGATGGGAATGCACCAGCTGTGCTAAAGAAATTGGTGGAAAAGCATTCCAGGGAGAGGGAAAGGTAGGAAGGTGTCTGTTCATCTCCTTTGCCCATTTTTTAATTGGATTATTTGGTTTTTTACTGTATAATTGTTTGAGTTCTTTGTATATTCTGGATATTAATCCCTTGTCAGATGTATAGTTTGCAAATATTTTCTCCCATTCTGTAGGTTGTCTTTCCACTCTGTTGATAGTTTCCTTTACTGTGCAGAAGCTTTTCAGTTTGATATAATCCCATTTGTTTGTTTTTTCTTTTGTTGCTTGTGCTTTGGGGGTCTAATTCATAAAGTCTATGCCCAATCCTACTTCCTGGAGTGTTTCCCATATGTTTTCCTTTAGTAATTTTATGGTTTCAGGTCTTATATTTAAGTATTTAATCCATTTTGAATTGATTTTAGTATATGGTGAGAGGTCCAGGTCCAGGAGATGAATAGACATCTTTCAAAGGAAGACATACAGATGGCTTTTTTCATGTACATGAAAAAATGCTCAGCATCACTGGTCATTAGAGAAATGCAAATCAAAACCACATTAAAAAAAAAAAACATTGATATATCCTCTCACCCCAGTTAGACTGGTCATTATTTAAAAGACCAAGAATAACAAATGCTGGCAAGGATGCGGGGAAAGGGGAACTCTTCTACTACACTGTTGGTGGGACTGTAAATTAGCATAGCCATTATGGAAAGCAGTATGGAGGTTCCTCAAACAACTACAGATAGAACTACCATATGATCCAGCAGTCCAACTACTGGGTATATACCAAAAGGAATGGAAATCATCATGTCAAAGGGATACCTGCACTCCCATGTTCATTACAACTCTATTTACGATAGCCAAAATATGGAACCAACCTAAGTGTCCATCAGTGGACGACTGGATAAGGAAAATGTGGTATACATACAAAATGGAATACTACTCAGCCATAAAAAAGAATGAAATTCTGCCATTTGCAGCAACATGGAGGAGTCTGGAGAAAATTATGTTAAGTGAAATCAGCCAGACAAAGAAAGAGAAATACCACATGTTCTCACTCATAATGGCTGCTAGGAAGGAAGGGAAGAAGGGAGGGAAGGAGGAAGGAATGAAGGAAAGAAAGAAAGAAAAGACCACAACAATACATTGAACTTTCAGAAGGAGAGAACAAACCTAAAGGTACTAGAGATGGGGGTAGGGGGAGAAAGGGAGGGGGGTTGGGAAGTGATTGATCGGGTAAAGAGCATAAAGAAATATCACAATTTGTAAGAATGAATATGCTAATAATAAATATTTAAAAATAAATAGATAAATTATGAGCTATTAAAGCAGAGTAAACTCCTTATCCACACAAAAACACAAAGGGATAAATAAACCATTCTGATGAATAACGAAAAGAAAGGTAGGAAGGGACTTGGAATATTTGAAGAACAGAAGAGAAGGCCTTTGTGGCTGAGGCATACTCAGAGACGTCAAATGGTATGAGGTGAGGTTAGAGAAGTAGGCAAGAGCTGGGTCACACAGGGCTGTGTTGGCCATGGTAAACAGTTTGGGTTTTATTCCAGGAGTAATGACAAGACATTGGAATATTTGGGATAGAAAAGTGGCATCAACTGATTTACACATACAAAGCTTGTAGAAGGCGAAATGTTTGGAGATAGTGCTGATTGGACTTGATGGTGGGTTGGATGTAGGAGGTATGGGAAAAGGAGGGATCAAGATAGAGTCCTAAGACATTGGCTTGAGCAACTAGGTGCCATTTGCTAATCTGGGGAAGACTCAAGGACTGACAGAATGTTTTTTGCTGATTATTCATAAACTCAGGTTTGGATATAGTAAGTTTACGTGCTTCTTAGACAACTAAGTAGACTGGCAAGTAGGCAGTTAGATATAAGTAATGTGAGTTCAGGGGAAACATCAAAGATAGAGATAACAAAGTGGGAGTCGTTAGTATACTGGTTGTATTTAAAAACTATGAAAGTGAATGATGTCATTGTATCACTTGAGAGAAGATGTCCTCTCTGCCTCAACCCTTGAGTCACTCCAACTTCATTCATTAATTTATTCGACACATATTTATTGAGCTCCTACTATACCAGGCACTTTTCTACAGCACTGGGGTTACTAGTAGTGAGTAAAGGAGACCAATTATTTACCTTTGTAGACTTCTGTTTGGTAGAAGATTCAGAAAGTAAACCAATAATCAATAGATATGTAACTTTTATTATACAGAAGAGGAGCAACAACCAAGGAAACTATATGGAGTTGATCAGTGAGGCAGGAAAATGTTTTCTCCCTGTATTGATAAGGGCTCTCCAGAGAAACAGAACCAATAGAATATAGATAGGTAGATGATAGATAGATAGATGAGAGGGGATTTATTATGGGGATTGGCTAACACAATTATGGTGGCTGAGTGGTCCCACAGTACACTGTCTGCAAGCTGGAGAACCAGGGAAGCCAGTAGCATAGTTCAATCCAAGTCTCAAAGCCTGAGAAGCAGGGAAGCTGATGATGTAATTCTCAGTCTCTTTGGGGCTGCTGGTGCACATCTGGAGTCTGAAGGCCAGAGAATCTGGAGTTCTGATATCCAAGCTGAGCAGGAGATGGATGTCTCAGCTCCAGAAGAGAGCAAGAGAGGAAATCCGGTACGGGCGCAACACTGAGGGTTGCGATCCATTGCCGGACACGAAAAAAGACAAAAAAGGGGGATAAAAAAAAAAAAGTTCATGGAAAGATTCGTATGCTTTCAATTCCGTTTCTCCATGAACTTTTTGAAATACCCTCTTATAGCTGGATTCATCCGAGGTTGTACTTTTTTGAGATGAATGCAGTGATTGGAGAGTGGAGGAAGGAAATTAAGGCAATTAAGCAAGAGAATGAAGGATCATTAAATGTAAGCTGATTAAGAAGGGAATTAAAAGCAAGGGGAATGCACAGGGGGTTGTGAAAGGTTAGAAAAGGGATTTTATTCATTTATTCAGTTTACTCATTCACTCAACAATTGAGCTCCTACTATGTGCCAAACCCTGTTCTAACCTCTGTGTATATATTCAGGAATGGACTGATTACATTCTCATAGAGTGCAGTAAGTTGGACAATAAAAAATTAAAACCAGTAAGTGTAATTTAAAGTTAGGTATTTCCAGAAGCTATGGAGAAATATAAAAAGGGTAGGGGAGCTTCAGGTGGGAGGGGAGAGCAACAGCGGTTATGTAGAATGTCTGTGGAAGGGAATTATCTCCAGTAAAATTGAGCGAGACCTGGATGAACCAAGGAGGTGAGCCTGGGAAGAGCTGTGGAGTAGTATACTAGGCTGAGAGGACAGTGCATGCTTTTCTATTTTTTATGTCATTAGTAGTTGGAATAATAAGGCCAGCAAAACCATGATAAACAAGATATTTTTTCCTTCCCTATTGTGTTTTTAAATGGTGTTTTCATAAAACCGTGACACAGCTGGTTTAAACAAGTGGTTGTTGCATAAAAGTCATTAGAATGAGTAATCAGTTCAGTCAAAAGTCTCATTTAGGTAGACCAAATGTTTAAAATAACTGTAAATATACTCTATGTGATATATTCATGTCCAATTTGTTTGTCACTCCATTCTCCAGTGCCCAGCATTGGAATGCCACCCATAATAGGATTCAGTTAATATTTGTTGAATGACTTTTTATGCCCACATATAGTTTAACAAAACATCCCCCTTCAAACCTTTTTAAAGAAGTTCTTCTAAGGGAAGAATTTGAACACAACCCAAGGTCTCTTTTCTTTGCCCTGGGAGTGTGGGAGCTTACTTTAAAGGGCTTTGTAAAAAATTTAGATATAATTCACATACGATGGAATTCACTCTTTTGAAGTATACAATTAATTGGTTTTTAGCATGTTCACAAAGTTGTACAACCATCACCATTACCTAATTCCAGAACATTTTTATCACCCCAAAAAGAAATCTCATACAGAGTCATTAAATAGTCTCTCTGCATTCCCCCCACATCCCAGACACTGACAACCACTAATCTGCTTTCTGTCACTAAGTATTTGCCTGTTCTGGACACTTTATATAAGTGGAATCACATAATATGCTTCCTTTTGTGTCTGTCTTCTTTCACTTAATATAATGTTTACAGGGTTCATCAGTGTTATGGCAGGTACCAGTATTTCATTCCTTTTTATTGCTGAATACTATTCTATTATGGGGCTGTACCATATTTTATTTATCCATTCATCAGTTGATGGACATTTGCATTGTTTCCACTTTTAGGCTACTATGAATAATGCTGCTATGAGTATTTGTGTACAAGTTTTTGTGTGGGCATAAGTTTCCATTTCTCTTAGATACATACCTATAAGTGTAAATGGTTTTTTAAAAATACAGTTTTTAAAAATTTTGTCTAAAGGGCTGACTGGTTAGCTGAGTTGGTTAGAGCATGGTGCTGATAAAAGCAAGGTCCAGAGTTTGAACCCTGTACCGGCCAGCCACAAAAACAATAACAAAACAAACCATTTTATCTTAATAATATTTCGCACTTAACTTCATAGTATATGTTTTTAAAGAATACGTTAAGTTATTACCAGTTATTTACTTAAGCTGCTTGTTGAATTACTTAACTTTTCTCTAGAAATCTGAGTAACACTGGCCTTGCAGGAAGATGCCCCCTGTGTCCTGTGGCTCTGGAGACCCCTGGCTCATGGCATGCCACTCACTGCACGAGTGGTGCTGCTATTTCAGTAGTTTCTAGTGGGGCATTGGGAATGCAGCTCTGAACAGGTAGTGGCTTGTCTTTTTTGCCACTAACTATTGCTTCTTCCTGGAAGGATAATAAAACCTTGAAATTTGGAACTACGCAGGATTCCTGAAGCTCATCTATCCCAGTCCTTTGTTTTATAGATCCTTGAGCTGAAGGAGGCCCAAGAGGTTAAAATGCTTGTCTGAGTTCCTACAGCTGGTCAGTTAGAGAACTAGGATGAGAAGCCAGATCTCTTGACTCCCAGTTCAGTTCTCTAACTACTAAACTTCACTTTGTTTCTGTTATCTGGATTTAAAGTCATAAAACAAAAAATAAGCCAATTCATGTAGGTGATATTTTCAGATAAAAATTGAAAGAAAATGCTTTCAGAGTCATATACGGAAAAGCTGACTGTCAGCCTTGTGCTCATTGATTCACAGAGAGAGGAAGGGAAAGTAGGATTAATAAAAAAATACTATCACTACTAGTTTGTGCATAAAGAAGAAAGAGTTACAGACGTGTGTAAATACTCAGAGTCATAAACCAAGGTCAGCCATTTCTATTAACTTCTCTTACCAGTCAGCCTTGTTTCTTCTTATCACATTCTAGCATTTACATACCAGTAGTTTTAAAAAAGAGGTACAAAGATTAAGCATAATTATATTATCCAAGTGTAGTCGAATTATGCAATGGATTATGCAGTTAATCATTTGGCTCTTCTAAATGTCATGCTGGATATAGTTTATCCCTCTTACAGTGAGTCAGAAACAGGAATGGGTTCATTCACTATTTCCAGGAAGTAGCTTACCACCAGCAGGTGTTGTAACTGGTGGGAAAGGGTAGGACCGGAATGTACACTTATTTGGGATCTCAGAAATGTACCCTTGGGTCCCTGCATAGGACTGTACGTGAGGCCACAGGCAGCTGAGAGTGTTGGTAGCAGCCACAGCTACCCATCAGCTTAGAAGAGACTCCCAGTCTCCTATGAGTCCGGGAATGTTGTTCCCTAGCACAAATCCAAAAACAGGTGCCGTGTACAGCCCTCTTGTCCAGGCATGGGTCTCAGCTCTGCCATTTTCTATATGATCTTGGGCATATCACCTCAGGATCCAAATCCCTCATCTGGAAAATTAGGGGGTAGACTAGTTGACCTTTAAAAAATACTTTTGGCTTTAAAATGCCATGGTTCTACAACTTTGTGGTTTAAGATATCAAGTATATTGGGGATAAGAAGTAGTATATATTGGGGATAAGAAGTAGTATGTAAAGGTAAAAAGAGCTCAGGCCTTAATGTTATAGAGAATCATCTTTGGGTCCTATGTGACATTGGGCAAGTTCACTTAACCGCTCTAAGCCTTCCTTGTGTTATCCTTAAAAGGGGGATGATGACAATGGTACCTTCCTCACAGGGCTGTTGAAGGAAAAAGGGGCATTATGAAAGCAGCCACAGTGCCTGTACATCACAAGATTCAATATTTGTTAGTAGTAAGTAGTATTGTTATTTTCCTTAGGGACATTTTATCCTAATGATATCTTATTCCCTTTAGAACTAAATGAATATAACTCCAGCAAATTTTTGTAATATTGTAAAATATGTAGACTAACATTTTGTTTAAAAGATTGTAGTTCATTAGCCCTAAAGTAAAGTGAAAGGAAAAAACCTCCTGATTTAGATGACTGAATGGTAGGCTCAGTGGGAGAAGAAATGGGATGCCAGAGTGAAGGTGTGGAGCGAGTCAAAGAAATCCGACTGACTTTCTCCTTGGTTTTACTGTTGTCTGTGATCTTCCTTTCATGTATTTTGATGATGATTCTATCTCCAAATTAAGTTAAAAAAAATTTTTATCCATGTTAATGGCTATTCAGAAGTGAGGCCCTACGTTATTGAAAACACATAACAAACAAACAAGATTATTGTCATTACTGTTTATCATGTGGAAATAAATAGTAAATCTGTCCAACTCCATGTAAGCTGCCTCCTTGTGATTTCTGCCATTAAATATTGTTTTGGTGTGAACCAAGGACTTAGAAGCTTAATTTTGGAAACAGATACTCAGGTATGTTTCCTCAGCGTATTAGTATGAATCTGTAGACTCAACAGTGGTCAGCTAAATTATCCGAAGGAATTTATTTAAGATAAAGTATGTAAAGAGTCAGAACCCATGTGTAAAATATTGTGGTGAAAGCTGACAACTCTAACTTAGTTTATTGATATCTCGGAAAATTAACTATTCAGTTCTCAGAAGAAGAGGCAAGCTGTCTGTAGTGACTATGTATGTGATAAAGTGGCATGACAGTGTTGATAAGGTTTTTAATGATCATCTCTGAATATACTGCATCCTGTATGTCCCACACCTACCTACTCCACCACCATCTTATTCCACTCCATTGCTCTGTGTGACAAATAAGAAAGGAAAAGCTTCGACTCCCTGCTACAATCTCACAGGCTTCTGATGTGAATAACTCAATCCAGAAATGCCTTGTCTCCCTTAAAAACTGCTTTTCACAACCTTGTAATTTGTGGTTAGGGTAAATGTTCTTCAATCTTTAATATTTTTTTTAATACTTCTTTTACAGGAGGCCAGTTGTAAAAACTCCCTACCCATCCTTTTAACAAAAGGCTTAGAAAGAGACATGCTGAAACCATCTCCAAAAGCCAAGGTAAATGATGTGTGCTTTTCATGCCCCCCTGTGAAACCTTCCGTGGCTCCTCCGGCTCTCATGTTTACATGCCTTGCTGCTTGTATTTCCGTTAGCCTTTTGGGGCTTTTTGTGGGGAAGGGCTTCTGGTGTAAAAAGTACTTTTTATTTAGTGCATTTAATGCAAGTTTATATTCATCCAGAAATTCTCAGGACATTCCTATTATTTAACAGACAGTGATATTTTTCAGTAGTTGACTTTACTTCTGCTCTATTGGAATTATCTCCAGCCTCCAACATAGGGAATAGTTAAGTGTAGTAGATCTTTCCTAGGATACTTCTAAGCATGATAGAAATGTATGACATGCATTTTCCCTCATAGGGGTAAAGTAAGATATCCAAACAAAAATCACTTTATTGATTTTTTTCATAATTATAAAAATTATACATTACTATCATAGATATGATCATAGATAGGATCTAATGTGTAAAATTTTGTTTCCCTTATTAAGAAAAATTCAAATAGGGCTGGCCCGGTGGCGCACTGCTACAGTGCGCCACTTGGGAGCGCGGCGGCGCTCCCGCCGAGGGTTCGGATCCCACATACAGACCGGTTCCCGCTCACTGGCTGAGCGAGGCGCGGGGGCAACACCGAGGGTTGCGATCCCGTTGCCGGTCCCCGGTCCGGTAAGGGTGCGACACTGAGGGTTGCGATCCGTTGCTGGACACGAAAAAAGACAAAAAAGGAAAAAAAAAAAGAAAAGAAAAATTCAAATATACAAAGCCATTTTGTCAGTGAAAAGAAAAACTCCTTCAACCCAAAATATGACAAGAGAATTTGATGATTTGGTTGTCCACCAAGAAAACTGATTGTATTATTATAGCCCCTTACTTTCCTAGTCTTTAATCCTATCTTTTCAGTAGAACTTTTATTTACTAGGCATATATAATATTCCTAACTGTCCATTTATGACACTATAGAGCTACTTATTTTTCAGTTCGAAAACAAATGTTCTCCAAACTTTCTTGAATCCACTGTAGGCAAAATTTTTAACCTGGGAAGTTTTCCATTATTTTATTGAATAGGTTTTCCATGCCTTTTCCTTTCTCCTTCTTCAGGAACACTTATGAATCTAATGTTTGTGTGCTTAAGGTTGTCAGCTAGCTCTCTTAGATTTTCTTCATTTTAAAAAATTTTTTTTTCTTTTCTTTTTTTTTTTTTTTTGGTCCACCTGGGTTATTTTGAAATGACTATCTTCAGGATCAGAAATTCTTTTGTCTAATTGTTCTAGCCTCCTGCTTAAGCTATTGTTTGTATTTATTTTTGTATCTTTTTCACTGAGATATTTGTGTGAGCAAATTTACATATAATTAAATCAAGTGTATAGTAGAAATTTTGTTTACTGTGCAGTTAGTAAAAATGCAGTGTCAAAAATATACTCATCAAACAAATACATTGAAAAAATGTTGTAGGGTTTGAGGAATGTTTTTAGGTAATATTTTCTTATTAACTCCATTCATATTGATATAACTACTTTGAGGTTATAACACCCTAGATGAATCACTTCCTCAATCAAAGATACTCTTGAGGGGCTAGCCGGTTAGCTCACTTGGTAGAGTGTGCTGGTGGTAACAACGAGGTCACAGGTTCATATCCCCATACCAGCCAGCTACCAAAAGAAAGGAAAAAAAAAAAAAAGACACTTTTGAAACCAGTCCAAAAAATTGTTTAAAGGGATTCTATTACTTTCAGACTTCCATTTGGAATATTTTAGGCATATATAGAATCAATAATTAATTTGTATTTATGGTCCTCCTTCCCATCTAACTTGCTGTATGGTTTGTAGCCCAACTAATTCAATAGAGAAATTACTTCATTGGTAAGCCTTGGTTTGTGACTTTAGCTTCTTTGCAGCCTTACATGAACAATTTTAAGTTTACATGAGCTAACTAAGCTCTGCTGAGAATAGGAGTGATTATAATCTTTGTTCTTTCAAATCCCAGAAATGAAGCAGAGCATGTGAGTTACAAGAGATTACTAAGGCACTAATAATTCTCTCACCGAGATTTTATTTTAAGATATTTTTTCCTCTAGCTGATCTTTGACAGCTGAGGCTGAGAACACCTTTAAGATATGGTTGGTGTGTCCTTTCTAGAGTGACTTAGTGAGCTATGAGAACCACATGTATCCATGTTATTAAAGTTACTCTTTTTTGTCTCCATTGCTGTCTTTCTCAGACATCTCTAGTTACAGCTGCATTTGCCTTGGACAGCTAAATATTTCTTATCCCTATATGGGCTATGATGTAAAATGGTCATCCAGAAGTGGCCTGTGTCCATTAGCTCTTGAGATGTCTCTCTAGTCTAAGCTGTCTGTCCCCATGTGTTCCCTCTGCCAGCTGCTGTCTCCACTCTTGTACACTGGGAAAGATTATATTTCTCTTCCTTAGATAGGAAAGCCACTTCTTGATTTGAGTCCAAGGTGGAATAAATAACACCTCCATTACACAGTGCCGTGATACTTCCTGACTGAGTAATGATCCCCAGCCCTGCTAGCTCAAGGACATACCCTTATAACTATTTCATGCTCAATATTGTTTAGACCATATATGCAAACAAATAATTGGATTAGATGACACAGAGTAGAACATCAAGTAGATTTTTAGATAAAGAGATAAAGAGTGTAGAAAGACATAGCCCCTTGTAACCTAGTACAGTCATGACTAGGAGAGGAAAGGCTTTTCTACCAAGCACAGGTGCTGTCTCTAAATAAACTTCACAACCTGTTTTCACTGCTCACAGTATAAATGCTGAAGCGGATCCAGTGAACTGAGGGAAGGAAACAATCTTCCTTCTCTCTTCCCTTGGGGTACATTCTAGACTTAAGTAGTGTAGTTGCTGTGTTCTTGACCTCAGCAATAAACTCAAGTCAGGTCACTGTATGAGGATGAATAGCAGACTCATTCAGTTCTGGGATTAGGTATAAAATAGATGATCTATTTCCTTCCTGACTTTTATCAGTAATATTGATAAGAATTAATATTACAAGCACATAATAGTTTTGGTTAGTCACTGGACTTTCCTAAGCTTTTATAGATGTTTCCTTTAGAAAGTAGAGTCATATTAACTAGAAAATGTGTGATAAAGGTAATACTGTTTTTCAAGCAAACAGTCATGAAGTAGAAGCAACTGTTAAAGGATTTTTCTTTTCAAAGGTTAATGATTTCAGAGACCATGAATCATTTAAGAAGGAGATTTTCTTCGATAATGAGATTAGCTGTCACAGTTGTATTTTATTAAATGTTTTTAAAAATGCCTATGCTTATTAGCAAAGTAAACCAGAAACTTAAAATTATACAAGTTTTGGAGAAGACTTATTGGCAATATAATTTACTTTTCAATATACAAATTAATAGAGTAATTTAATAAGCATTAAAATTTACCAAGTTTCTAATGTATTTTAAAATCATTGTAAATGAACATGTATATATTTTACGTTGTTTCCATTAATATGTACATTATGATTAGTATTCTGCATCTTCCAGTTAACATTATTCTTACTGTGTATTTCCATACATCAGCCTAGTTATCATATTTATTCTTTTACTACAAGTAATAGTAGTAGTAATAGAAATAATAGTGATGGTGATGATGGTAACTAGAAATGATCCAGTGCCAAGCACCGTACTACTTGGTATATATTATCTCATCTAATAATCATATTTCATGTGTTGGGACATATTTCATGTATTTGGGATTATTTATAATTTATAATTACTATAAAAATCACTACCGTGTAAGTGCTAATAAAGAATAACTTTTGATTTTCTTAGATTAAATTACTATAGTGGAATTAAAGGATATGAATAGTTTTATGACTAATTACCCTAACGTACCATCTCTCCTCCCTCAAAGTAACACATTTTGAAATTAATGTTTATCATTTCATGCATGTTATCATTGGCTAACTGAATATCTATATTTCTATATACAACATATATTAAAAGTTTTGGAGATTTTAAAACTTTATGTAAAAATTAGTATGTGGTACATCACCTTCTATTTCTTCCTTTTTTTCTGTTCACTGTGCTCTATCAGTATTTACTTTCAGTAAGAATATGGCCATTATTCTAGTTTTTTCTGCAGTGTTTAGGTCATTTCCAATATTTTGCTATTACAAACCATTTGTAAGTGAATAATTTTCACATGATTCCTTTTACACACATGTGCTTATACATCTTTAACTTTTCCAAACATTACAAATGCTCTTGTAGGATGTTGCACCTATTTACATGCTCAACAGCTGTGTAGGATTGTTTGCATTTTTCACATCCTCACCAATCCTTGATAATATCAGAGTTTTTGTTGTTATTGTCTTTTCACCTATATAATGAGTATGAGGCGCATCTTGCTATTGCCTTCCTTTAGATTGCTCTAATTTCTAGTTGTGGCAGACACATTTAGTAGTCACTGAATATCCATGTATTTCCCAGCCCCTTTGCAGTTAGGTGGGACTAGCCAGCTACTTCTGGCCAATAGGCTACGAGCAGAAGTGACAAATGTCACTGCAGAAGCAGAAAATTCAAAAGTCTGTGTACAACTCTCTAGCCCTTTCTTACTGTACAGCAATTAGACATGGGTCCGTCGGTGACTTTGCGGAACAAAGCCCTGTGTCATCCGGCATTGTATCTGTGTTATAACCAAGAAATAAACCTCTGTTTTGTAAAACCCCTAAGATTTCTGGGTTAATTAATAACTTCATCATAATGTAGTCTATCCCAGTTAATTCAAGTGTGCGGCTTTTCGTGTGTTTATGTGTTTTTGTTTTGTTTTGTTTTTTGCAGCTGGCTAGTACAGAGGTCAAACCCTGGACCTTGGTGTTATCAGTACCACGTTAATCAACTGAGCTAACCGTCTAGTCCCCAAGTGTTTATGTTTTCCTACGCTTATTAATGTTCGATCATATGTATGATCATTACTCTGTGTACTGCTTTCTCCTATCATTGACAATTTTGCTATTGTGTTGTTTGCCTTTTTCTTATGATTTATAGGAGTTTTTTATCTATTATCAGTTGTGTGTCTTCCAAATACCTTCTCCCAATTTTTTGGTTTTCTTTTTATATTGAATATGACAACACTTCAAAAAGTTCATAGAAATATTTATATTATCTCTTCATTCTATTTTTCTACAAATATTTTGAAGTACCCTCTCATAGTGACTTTTAATGTAAAAGCTTTTATATTTTAATGTAGTCAAATTAGTCATTCTTTAGTTTTTGTGCTTTTCTTATATCTTGTTTAAAAAATCCTCACCTATCATGATGTCATTAAGTCTTTTTTTGTTGTTTTCCAAAAGTTTTAATTTTGCTTTTCATATATGTTTGTGTTAATCCATTTGAAATTGAATCTGCATAAAGCATACAGAATATAATTTTATATATGAAAATCAGTCATCTCAGCACATTCGTTCAATAGTTTATCTTTGCCCCACTTTTTGAAATGTTAATTTCTATTATACATCAAATTTTTTTATGTCTGTATTCTTTGTTGTTTATCTTGTGTTATTACCACAGTGTCTTAGTGGTATCTGGTAGGACTAGTCCCCTCAACCTTTGTTTTTCTTCTTGAAAATTATCTTGGGCTGGCCAGTTGGCTCAGTCATTTAGAGCATGGTGTTATAATACCAAGGTCAAAGAATTTGGATCCCCGTACAAGCCAAAAAAAAAAAAAAGAGAGAGAGAGAAAATTATCTTGGCCCTACTTGGTTCTTTGCTTTCACGGTTGAATATTGTGAAATTTCACAAGAAGTTTTTCTTAGAATTTGCATAGAATTGGTGGGTTAATTTCATGAGAATTGGTATCCTATCCATGACCATCGTGTAACTCTCCATTTGCTCAAGTTCCCTTCTTCTTAAATGTCCTAAGTGACTCACATTTTGTAGATATTATAAATGGAATACTTATATTTTCAAACTTCGTTGCTGAAACTGACTTTTATTGTTGATCTTATAACTAGAAGTCTCACCAAGTTCTTATTAGTTGTAAAATTTGCTGATCAGTTCTCTTTGACTTTCTATGTAGATAATCATATCATCTGGGGATAATGAGCATTGTTTATTCTTTTCAAGCCTTTTATCATTTAATTTAATTTTTTCTTTCCTTTCTTTTTTTTTGGTAATTCATTCATAATGCCAGGCATACAGTGGACCATTATTAAAGACTTCAAAATGCATAAATAAATGATTAAATTGCTTCTTATGTTTTGTATGTTCTTCACACATTTGTTTATTATTAGGTTCATGACATTTGCTGTACGTTTTTGGTAGATATTCTTTATAAGCTTAAGTAGATTGCCTTGTGTTTATAGTTTGCTAAGAGTTTTTATCTTGAGTTCAATTTTAGAAAATGTTTGCTTCTGCATCTATTAAGATAATTGTGTGATTTTTCTCCTTTACTCTTTTATTGTGGGGAGTTTTATTGACATATTTCCAACCTTAAACCAACACTGTATCACTGGAACAAACCAGTTCTGAACTTGGCCTTGATAGATATTTTTAAAAACCTTGCAAATTTTGGATAGCTAACATTTTAGTTTTTGTTTTGTTTTGTTTATAAATATGTTTTGTTCTGTCTACTTTTGGTATAAAGTGCTTGGTAACCTAATAAAATGAGTTGAGAATTCCTCTTTTCTAATCTCTGAAACAGTTTAAAATTGGGATTATCAGTTCCTTCAATATTTGGCAGACTGTATCTATAAAACTGTCTGGGTATCGTGGGGTTTATTGGTTTGTTTTTAATTTTTTGTTCAATTTTTTGTTTTTGTAAGTTAGTTTTTAACTAATGATTCAATTTTTTTAATGGTTATAAGTCTATTTATGTTTCCTATTTTTGAATTCATTTTGATAAGTTATATTTTTCTGGAAATTGTCGTTTTAACTAATTAAATTTACAAGCATAAAATATTTCAATGTTTCCTGTTGTTCGTAAAATCATTATTCTATCTGTAGTTATAAACTTTTATTCATTTCTAATATTTTCTTTTGGGACCTTCTCTTTTTTGCTCTTGATTAGGCTTGCCAGAAATTTGTCTATTTTATTAGTCTTTTCGAAGAAGCAGCTTTTAGTTTTGTTGACTCTCCATTATATCTTTGTTTCCCATTTCATTGGTATCTGATTGTTATTATTGCCTTTCTTCTCTATATCTATTATTCATATGTTAAACCTTTTTTCCTAATGTCTGTCAGCTTTTTCTCTATAGACATATATTTTAAATATGGTTTGCATATGATACTGAAGCTTAATGATCAATTCATTGAGTGCATTTGCTCTGTTTACTAAAAGCCTCTTTTGATGTGTTGAGTGTCCTTTGTAACATTAAAGCACTCTTTTAGGATTACGGCATCCCCGTCCTTTCTTTTTCTTTTTTTTTTTTTTTTTTTTTTTTTTTTTTTTTTTTTTGTGGGAGGTAATCAATTGTTTCTCTTTATTCCATGTGAAAGTGGTGAGTGTTATGTGTATGTGTGTGTAGTAATGGAATTTTACTCTTGTATCTGGTCAAATTTATTATATTTTTCCTTTAGAAAATGTTATTATTAAATACATAACAATATCTGGAATTTAACACTTTTTGGTTTGGGTGTTTGTATCTTTGTCTGATTTGTCTTTTTTGAACTTTTCTTGCTATAATTTCCTATCTGCTTTTTCTGCCCCCATGTGTTTATGTATAAGAAGGTATGTTTATTTTGCTAGGTAGAAAATGCACCATGTTTTAATAGAAGTAAAAAACTATGCATTTGCCATCTTCTCTATAGGTGCTGGGTAATAACATTCTCTGTTTTCTCTTTTGCCTCTTCCATTATCTTGAGAAATCACTTTGCAAAGCTATATTTTCAGTGCTTAGTGGCATAAGATTAAAGGAAAAAAACTTTGTTCATTTATCATTAGAGTCATGTCTATCACTAAATTTTCTATTTATTATAAGCATTAGGTTTCTTAATTCACTGCTAATCTATTTGAAGAATTCCTGAAATCTCTTTAGGATTAATGATAGGTAAATTCAATTATTTTGATACTATTTTCCTGAATTCTTTAACATTTGATAACATATATATGTTATCAAATAAAAAGTTAATACATGGTTAAATAGTAATTTAAAATAACAATACTAAATATGATGGCATATCTGGGCGTATCTGCCTAATCCTTTAATCTTAATAATCTGGCTAATCTAACCCTTGTTTTTAGTTAGCCTCTTTCCAGGTGCTGTAAGCAGTTGTAACTCCAGGCCGAGGAATAGAGGGAACTCTATGAGAGGCACTAGATTATTACTGCTAGGGAATCCAGTGCTTATCCAGCCTGAACTCACTGGTCCTGAGTATCCAACTTCCTAGAGACTGGATTTAGATACTCAACTTCTAACTCTCCCTGGGCCTAAATCATTTCCTCTTGCATGTATGTGCTTCTTTGATAAACACTCTGAAGCTTAAAGCTCAGTTTAGGCATTTCATCACATCTGTCCTGTGATACAAAGTTGAAAGGCCATTATCTCTTACCTCAAGGAACCGGGTTGAGTAGGAGTAGTACAAGACATATACAGTCAACTAAATGAAAACATCATGTGCTAGACTGATTTTCTGACCTCAGATTTACCTTTGGGTTCACCGTCCTATTTGTCCAAAAACCAAATTAGCCCTGTTGGCTTGATTTTTCACAAAGCCTAAAGATCTCACTGATCTCTCTGTTCCAGTTCCCATCATTTGCTCTGTCCTGCAGTTATGAACAATGCCTAGTCAAGGTTTGTAATGCTAACTGCTGTAACAAACATCCCCATAATATCACTGGCTATGTTCAGAAAACATTTATTTCTCAGGCCTCTCACAGTCTGATTCCTAGGCAGCAAGACTGTAGGCAGTGATTCAGGTCACAGCTACATCCATCTTCCAATTGTGACATCTAAAAGCCTTGCTTCTAAGATGCGCACTGAAAAAAAAGAGAAAGCATGTGCAAAGTTCACAGGCACTTAACTGCCTCAGCACAGAAGTGACATTGTTTCTTCTACTCACATTCCAGAACTCAGTAACATTGATGGGCGTCTGGGATTTGTCTTCTCCCGTGTGCCCAAGGAGAGGAAATGAAATAGGCATTGGCGAATACATAGCATTGTTATTGGCACTTATGTCCACCAAATATTTTTTTCCATTTCTCTCACCATGCCAAAACATACTCCCTCCCTCCACAAGCTGCAAATCCAAAGAATCAACAAATCATTACAATCATCTCACACTCCAGAATTTCTGGGTGATACGTAAGTACTCTATCTGGTCTAGGTGTGGCTCTTCTTGGTCTGAGAATCTAAGAAATGAAAAGACAAATTGTTTCTCTTTCCACACATGGCCCCTCCCATTTACAAATGGGATGTTGTAGCCACACTAAACAATCATGTTCTCTCTCGCTCTCTCTTCCTTCCCCCTTCTCTCTCTCTCTCTCTCTCTCTCTCTCTCTCTCTCT
>NW_007729637.1:144660-155331 GCF_000696425.1 Galeopterus variegatus | reverse complement strand
TCTCTCTCTCTCTCTCTCTCTCTCTCTCTCTCTCTCTCTCTCTCTCTCTCTCTCTCTCTCTCTCTCACACACACACACACGCACACACACACACACACACACACAGAGGTACAGGAAGTAATAGAGCATCTTTGATTGAACCCAGATTCTGTTTTCTGCGAGGAACTCAGTTCTCTGTTTGCTCTTCCTTCACCCTCTGAGAATCCCGTCCTAGTCACTGTTACCCTGGAAGTGGGTGCAGGGAGTGTGTCTTTCCTGATCATGAAAACTTGGTGACGTAGGGATTAAGCCTTGAACAGCACAGACTTGTTTAGTCTGGCTGATGATTTCTCATGGTAATCATGGTTGGTTGGTTGGTTGTGGTTTGAGAGGGGTTGACAGTAAATTCCCTCAAAAATGTGAAAACTTAATTGACTTCTGATCTATGTGCTTTCAGTCAGTTCCTTGTATTATAATATCCAAAGTAGTGTTGTCTTTCCCTCTGCCTTCCAAATCTCATGGGAATTCCTTTCACTGGAAAAAAAATTAACCAGAACCTTACTGGCAAGGGATTCTGGGAAATGCAGTTTCCAGGATTTATGCCCTGTAGCACAAAGCTATCTTATAAAATCACATGAAATTTCATTTCAAGTAAGTAGAATGTTAGAGCTGACTTTGTGGAGGAGATAGAATTTAAGTCGAATTTTTAGAAAGAAGAATTGGGAACTAGACAGAGGGAGGATTTCAGTTAGAATGGCATAAGCAAAGACTGAGGAGAAAATGAGCATCTTGTATTTTGATCAGAGTTTGTAGACCAGACTAGCATGAATAGAAGGTTTATGAAGGGAAGTAATAGGAGATAAATTCTGAAAGATAGACTACAGCCAGTAGAGGGGTCTGATTGTTAAATCTTGCATAAAGATTGCATTGTTGTATGATAAAATTTATTAAACAAAATAAACAGAAAACAAATTTAATAAAAGGAAATTTATTTTCCTGTCTCAGAGAGAAGGTTTTAAAACAATAACAAAAAAAGGCATATGTATGAACAAAGGGATAATAGTTATTAGAGTGGTATTTTTTTGTTGTTTTTTGTGGGTTTTATTGCTGGGTCAGATGACTAAAGAAGGAGGATTTTTATGAAAAAATATTTGGCTTAAGAGTTGTACAGAAGCAACTGTGTCATTTAATAGTAATGTATCCTTGAGCACATTACAGAATATTTTCTGATCTCAGTATACTAATTTTTTAAAGAGGAATAATATATAAGAAGAATACAGGTGGGTGTCACTTGTTGAGTACTTATTGTGTGCTAGACACTAAAGAACACTTCTCATGTTACTTCGTTAAATACTTACAACACTATAGGACAGAGATGACCTCTATCAGTTTGTATAGTCTTGGTTATACTTTAGTAATAAACAATCCCACTATCTTAATGGCTTAACACAGCATTTTTATTTTCTTGTAAATGCCACCTGTCCAATTTTGATTGACAAGGAGGCTTATGCTGGTCACTCAGGGACCTGGACTGACAAAGCAACCCAATGCAAATGTGACTAGTCACTGTGTCAGATGAAAAAGAAAGAGTTCTGCAGGATCTTGCATTGGTAGTTAAATGCTCTGGCCCAGAAGTAACTCCATTCCTTCTGCTCAGAATTCTTTGGCCAGAACTAATCACATTGCTTCACCCAGCCACTGCGGAGTTCAGAAAGAGGAAGGATTTGTTCATTCAACTACATAAGCTCAGAATGAGCACTACCACTGGTCCACTGTGAGGGCCTTGTTAAGGACTGTCTACAGTATAAGGGATTGAGGAGTGTAAGATAAGATTCGAAGAGAAAGTGAAGGTAGACTGAGGAGGACATTGAACTAGAAAATGGTACTCATAAACTTAAATCTTATTCAAAAGACAATGGAGAGCCACTGAAGATTTTTTTTAACTTTTATTCATTATAAAAATCAAACGCTGCCAAAAAAAAAAAGGCAGTAGAGGAAAGAAGCAAAAAGCCAGCTCCCCCTTCTCTATCTCTATTAATATAATCATTATTAGCATTTCAATATACAATATTTTACCTCTTTTCCTATGTGTATGTCAATATATTTGAGAAAGTTATATTCATATTTTATAAGCATTGTTATTTTCTGCTTTTTTCTCCTTAATATATTATTATGAGCATTTTCTATTTAGTTCAGGCTTTATAATAACAATGATGATTATTCTCATTGTATTTCACATATTTTCAGTAATAATATTATTCAATATTATAAATACTGTTTGGCTAAACATTTTTCAGCATAAGGCTTATTTCTTAGAATCCTGTTTCCTCAGGTTAGATTGCTAGGCATGAATTCACTAATTCAAAAGATATAAACACTTTTATGGCCCTTAAAACCTAATGTTAAAATAAATTTTTGCTAAAGAGTTATGAAAATTTACATAGCCACTAGAAAAATATGAGGGTGTCAGTTGCACACATGCTCCCCAGTATTAGCTATTATAATTTAATCTTTGTCTATGAGCACAAGGACTAAAAATAAAGCCCTCTTCTGAATTTATTATTTTCTTTATTGCTGATGAAATTCTATGTATATCTGTATATGACTTACTATCCATACTTAGTATTTTGTGAAGTATCTTCCAATTCAATGTAGTTTTCCCATTTAGCTCTCAATTTGTAATCTTAGTGTTTTTGCTTAAGTAGCAGTGTGAATTAATTATATATTAAAAGTATAGGCAGAGAAGGTTTGTTAAAAAAGAAGTGACATGACCAGAGGGTAGGTGTATATTAAGAAAACTAATCTGACTATGGTCTGTTGAACAGATTTTAGAACAAAATAACCAATAAGAAAAATTCTGCATTATATTACTTTTTATTATTATTATGTTGGTCTGACATCGGGCAGAGTTGTTTTTTATTCCCCCATTTTATTGATACTATGGAGTAGTAATACTGTACTTTTCACGAACTGTTTTCCTCTTAATTTTAAATTTTAATTATTGCTGTCCATTTACACAACAAAAATGTTAGGTGTTGTTAAGGAAAAAGGGAGCACAGAGAAATAACTTGCTTTAGATCATAGACTTAGGATAGAAACATAAGTTAAACTTAAATTGCCAAAATCTGAGCTAAGAGTTAATCTTGGGTTTTGAAAGTTGACATAATTAGAATGTAAATTATATAAATTATGCATATTCTTGTGATTGGTTCTATTTCATCTGGGTGCTTCATGATTTTACCTGTGTATTGTGAATCATTCACCTTTTGATGTTAGTCCTTTTGGTCATTTCTTGCTGAGTCATGTCTGTTTTGATTATTTCTTCTCTGTGTCTTATCAGGCATTTAGCCTGCCTGCCTTTATTTTTTCAAAATAGTTAATTCTTTGTCGTATTCCAGACATTGAACTAGAAGCTATGCATTCAGATATTGAATTTGATCTAGTGGTTTTCAGACTAGTGAGGAATATAGACCAGTACTCAAATATTTGGTTACAAATTGTGTAAATTTCTGGGAAGGAAAATAGGGTACACTGACAGCAAATAATAAGGGTTCCTGATTTAAGCTGATGCATCAGGAAGGCCTCTTGAAGGAAGTTATATTTCTTTCAAGACCAAAGATGACTGAAAGTAGGTAAGGAATGGGGAAAAGAGCATTTCAAATATTATAACAGCATGTGAGAAGGCCCTGGGCCCAGATAACTGACTGAAGGCCACTGCAAGGAGACAAGGAAGAGAAGCAGAGAGCACCTCCACATAAGGCTGGAGAAGGGCGTTATAGGCTAGTAAGAATTTGGGAATTTCTCCAAAATAAAATAAGAAACTATTGATAAAATAAGAACAACCATAATTAAATTTATGTTTAGAAGGTATAAATCTGGCTTCCATATGGTAAAAATAGTTGGAAGAGAGCAAGCATGAAAGTGGGAAAACCAATTAGGAAGCAATTGTAGTTGTTCAGGCAATAATTTATGAAAGCCTAGAATGGGTGGAGATGAAGAAAAGTAGACTTATTTGAGATAAACATGACCCTTAGGTTTCTGGTATGGGTAACTAGCTGGTTGGAGACTGTATTAGTCCGTTTCTATTGCTTATAAGCAAAATACCTAGAACTCAGTAATTTGCAAAGAAAACAAAATTTATTGCTTACAGTTTTGGAGGCTGGGAAGTACAAAGTCCAGGAAACACATCTGGTGAAGGCCTTGGTGGTATGACAGTGATGCAGGAGTCTCATATGGCAGATGGCGAAGCAGAGAGCAAGCTAATTCTTCACTGCTTCTTTTTTAAAGCCCTCAGAACCTCTCCCATTATTCCAGAAATGAATCAATCCACTCATGAGGGTAGTCCTCACAATCCAATCACCTTTTCAAGGCCCCACCTTTCAATTACCACAATAGGATTTCTACCCTCTTAACATTGTCCCAGAGGAGATTAAGTTTTGAGGGGACCTGATTCAATCCCTAATAAAAACCATGCAGTCTAATGGTTTGAATCCTGGTCCTGCTGTATGCTCCATAACTTCTTTGTGCTTTGGTTCCACCATCTTCCAAATGGAGATGTTAATTGAAGCTCATGGTTGGATACAGGTTTGGGGCTCAGAAGAGAGGTCTGGACTAAGATATAAATTTAAGAATCATTGGCATGTCAATGGAATTTGGTGCATAAATGAGGAATCATAATCATCTCTGTATTATAATAAGCAATCTAAGAAGAAGGCAGGTGATTACTGCTATGCCTGTGTTGAAGTCATAGAGAAATTATGTATGTGCTGAGTAGCCAAGATAGAACTTAAGTGTTGTAAAAGTGTGTGTTGCAGAGGAAACAGCGCATACAAAGGCCGGAAGGTAGAAGGGAGAATGTGCATGTTAACAGACTTGCAGAAATCTTGCTTTATAGGATATGGTTTGTCTAGAAAAGTGGCAGGCAATGAACCTGCAGGAATAGTCTGGTGCCATTTTTTTAATTTTCAATTTTTAAAAATTTTTATTAAAACATAATTGATTATACATATTTGTAGGGTACAGAGTTGACTATCAGTACTTGTATACAATATGTGTTGATCAGTCTGGTGCCATTTGTGAGATGCCAAAGAGTTTGCATTATAGACAGTAAGAAGTGGAATGTCAGTAAGTAATTTTAATTAGGGGATAAGATCAGATCACCCCTGGCAACAGGTAGAGTGGATTAAAAAAGAGGAGACCCAGTAAGGATAGAAAGCTATCATACAAATGAGAAATGGGATGGTCTGGTAGGGAAGGAGAGTAAAAGATAAAAACCTCTTGATAAATGTCAAGGAAACTTAGAGGGATGACTTCCAGATCCAAGTGGGTGGATGGTCCTTGCCATCATCAAGATGAGAACTAAAAGAAAAGGAGCTCATTTGAGGGCTGGGACAAGGATGAGTTTAGTATGAGACATTGCATTTGCAATATTTTGAGAAAATGTAGAGAGGTTCACTCGTAAATTTCTAAGACCAGCATACAAATATTTTTCTGTACATTTCTTGCGTCAGCTCTCAAACTGTAAACGGGCATCCTTTTCGTAGTCTGTTTAGTCATACTTTTTACATTTTGTTGTTTTTGTCCATTATTTCACTGTTCAAAATGGCCCCTGAGTATATACAGAAGAACTGTGGCATGCTCCTAAGTACAAGAAGGCTGTGATGTGCCTTATGGAGGTAGGTGTGTTTGGTAAACTTTGTTCAGTCATGTTATGGTGCTCTTGGTTGGCATTGTGATATTAGTAAGCCAAAATATATTAAATAAGGTGTCTTTAAATAGAAACACATACAAAACAAGCTTATATGTTGATTGACAAAAATGTGGCCAGAGGCTCACAGGAACCTAACCCTGTATCTCCTCTAGGGGCAATGATTCAGTATTCACTAATTCAGTTTTCATGGCAACTTTATAGAATATAGCTACCACAAATAATGAGAATTGACTGTATCTTTAACTGTTTTGTTATATTCTATTGTATGTCTCTGCCACATTTTATTTATTCCTTGTCCATATATGGGTTATGTTAAACTTTTTAAATATAAAAAATGCTGTAAAACTATTTTTATATTAATATATTTCATCAGGGTATGTAGTTACAAGTGAAATATTAAGGTGCATAAACATTTTCAGTAAGACTAGATGATGCTATATTGCTCTCTAAAAAGTTCTACTGGGGGCTGGCCAGTTAGCTCTGTTGGTTAGAGTACGGTGCTGATAACACCAAGGTCCAGTGTTCAATCCCTGTACTGGCCAGCCTCCAAAAAATTTTTAAAATTAAAAAATAAAATTAAAAGTTTTACTAATTGGTATTTCCTCCAATAGTGTGTGTGAGTTCCAACTGCTCTACAAACTGGCGAACATGGGGCATTACTACACTTAAATATTTACCAGTGTGATAGATGTGAATTGGTATATTTCTGATTGGGATGTAATGTGTTGTTTCCTAATTTCCAGTAGGATTGAGAGTGTTTTGTGTATTCTGGGCTATTCATAATTATATTTTAAAGGTTAATTATGTTAAAGAAAATTGGGTCAAATTAAATAATTTAAAGTAATTCAATATAAAAATTTATGTACAAGGTTGGTCCTTTGATAATTGGGTGAACACCCATAAAAATAGAGACAAAAGAAAAAGCTGAAAGAAATAAGTGATGAAGAATATGGGTCAGCAAATTCTAGCCTGTAGGCCAAATCCAGCCTGCCATGTGTTTTTGTAAATAAAGTTTCATTGGAGCATAGCCATGCCCATCTGTTTACATTCTGTCTATTGCTGCTTTCATGCTACAAAGGCAAAGCTGAGTAGTTGCAACAGAGACCAAAATAACCCATGAAGCCAAAATGTTTACTATCTGGACCTTTACAGAAAAAGTTTGCCAATTCCTAATGTAGAAGCATTATTGCCATAGATTAATGTAAACTCCTGCATTTTTATCATTATTACTCAGTATCATCATTTGCCATTATCATGAGCAGATACTAAGACTCAGAATTAAAATGGTTGAATTTTTTTTTTTTTTTTTTTTTTTGGTATTCTGTTGGGCCTATTTATAGCTATATGGTCATTTTAAAACTTACAAAATGACTATAAGTTATATTTACTGTCCGCAAGCAAATTAATATTTTACCCTAAAAACATATTTCCTATTGTTTAATAATTTTCTTTTCTTACCAGTACTACTCTTATGATTCCTATAATTAAGAAATCAGGCTGGCTAGTTAGCTCAGTTGGTCAGAGCGTGGCACTAAGAACGCCAAGGTCCAGGGTTTGATACCTTTACCATCTGGCTGCCAAACCAAACCAAAACCAAAAAAAAAAAGAAATCACACTGGCGCCTCCTTTACTGTTCTGTCTGATGGGTCACATTTAGAGTGAATTGTTTCTCAGTAAGGCTTCTCCTGAGATACAGGCCAAGACAAAAATAATAATAGATAATATAAATAGGAAAAATACATTTTCAAAAATTTACTATAATTTTCGTCAGTTTTTTCTGCTTTTACTTTATTTTTGACTTGTATTTGCTTAATCCAAGTAAATATGTCCCAAGGAACCCAATTATATTTCTTCACAGATTATTTTGTTTTTCTCTTTGAGTGGCTGAAAACTTTTTCTGATATTTATCACAAGTTGTTGGTTACTCCTTTGAAATACCCTGTGATATCCTGTGGTTGCTTGATAGCTAGAGATATTTGGGAGAATATAATCTTTATGCCTTCATAGGTTTTATGCTTTGAGTTTAGTAGTTACCACCTTTCAGTTTGATTACTTACTTACAGTTATAAGTGACAGAGAGAGCAACATTTTCTATGTTGTGGTTTTTAAAGAAAGACACTATTGTAAAAAAAAATTTGCACATACTCTTTATGAAAGAAATCAGAGTTAGCACATAAATGTAGATAACTCCTTGTTAAAATATCAAAAATACAATGAAACACTAGTGTAGGGGATTGAATGTCCCCTCCAAACTCATTGAAGCTTGAATTGTGTCCCCCAAATTTTATGTATTAGAAACTTGACCCCCACTGTGATTGTTAAGGTGAGAAGTCCTATTATGGTAATTGAAAGGTGGGGTGAAAGGGCGCACGGACCCAAGCTGATAAGACGGCAGGGCCCGAGCTGACAGTTCGCCAGAGAAGTTCCACTTTATTCAAGGACTGCACGTATATTTATAGGGAGCTGCGTTCTGGGTTTGGATAGGGGGTGGACGGGCGGTAGCTGATTGGACGGTGCTGGGCAGGAAGTGAGCCCTGACCTGTGACTGATTGAGGTTTTGGCACTGGTGGGCTTTTACTGTGGAGAAGAACCCGGAAGGGTGCCATATTGTCAGGGAGTGCCTCCCCCTTCCCCCTCCGCTTGAGTGCCCACGGTGTCCTTACATTCCTCCCTTTTTCCTCTGTTGTGGGAATGGGTCACCGTGATATTCAAGCTACTTCCTGCTGGATGGGGGCGTAGTAGGGGAAGAGGAATTGGGAGGAGATTGGGGATTTTGTAACAGGACCCAAAAGAGGATAGAGAATAAGATAATTTTGAAGGGGGAGAACTCTAGAAAGGTTTCCTGAAGCCACAGGCCAGTGATTTGTTGAGTCCAGTGTGTAGGAGGCTGTAGGGGAGAGCATCCAGGTGTCCGTTGCCAAAGCTTCCAGGAACAGGGACCATTGACGAGGCAGGTCCATTTTAACAGCGGGTTAGCTGATCTGGTGAAGGGTGGGTAGGATCCTCGGTGGCCAGGAGCTGGTAATTTTTAAGTAAAAGCTGGTTAAAAGTTTGGTTAGAAATTTTTTAAGTTGAGTTTGAATGAGTTTTATAATGTAGGGCAGAAAAGACAGGCTATAAATATAACAGCAAGGGGTCCTAATATTGGCCATATCCAGGTGAGAAGTGAGCCTTGGAAAAAGAGGAGAAAGGATTAAGGCGGTTGGCTCTGAGGTCTGAGGCTAGGTTGGTGAGTTTGACAATATTGGATTTTATTAGTCCTGATTTATTGATATAATAGCAACATTTTTTCCGGAGGAAGATGTAAGTGTCTCCCTTTTTTGTCCTGAGGAGGTCTAATGTGCGGCGGTTTTGTAGGGTAACTTTAGCTAGGGAGGTGATTTGTCTTTGTAAGGCAGATAGAGATTTAGCTGTGGAGGTGAGGGCCTTTTGTAGTTTCTTATTAACGTCTTGTACCGCCCATAGAGTATGTCCCAAGGCCCCTCCTGAGAGGCCAGTTGCAACAATTGATGCCGTTAAGGACATTTCCACTAGGACTGGGAGAAAGACGGCTTGACGCTGTCTTGGGGGTGGATGATCCCAGAAAGCAGTGATAGGACACCAGAGTGTGGTTGGGTGTGTTATTGGGGTCCCATAGAGGAACATCGGGAAGGCTGAGGGGTATAGAGGAAGAATTGGAAGGGAGTGAGGTAATGTTTACAGGGACAGCAGCCAGAAGTGGGCGTAGCAAAGATGTACAATGGAAGCAATTGTTAGGAGGGGTGGAGTTGAAGAAAGTCTGGTTAAGGAAGATAACAGTTTCAGAAATAATTTGTTGCCAAGTGTAGATGGGAGAGGGCTGGTTGGCACTGTTTTTTCTCTGAGGAAAGGGGTTTTTTTGTTGTTGAGAAATGTGAGTATGTACAGCAGATAAGGAAATGTGATTTTTTATGAGGACATATGTGTGGGTGATTTTAAATTGTCCTCAAGGGCGAGAATTGACCAAGGCACTGCAGTAGAAAGATCCAACAAGTGCCCCAGCCCACCTGGAGTTCCAGGGGTCATTAATGAATAATTGGAATGTGTACCCATCCCACCTGTTCCCAACCAGCTGAAAGATTTGGTTGATATATTGTGGCACCTTCAGATCATGAATCTGACACGACCAGTATGGGCATCCCCCATAAGTTTCTGGCCACCAGCGGCAAGAAGGTTGAGTCTGGTCAAAGATAAAACATATATATGGGTGGGAGGATTGAGAGGTTAGTTTACTCCCTGTAAGGGGGATGGTAAAGGCCCTTTGGCATCCAGTTACAGAACAGTCTGCCGTGGAAGGGAGTAGTTTGATGGTCTTACCTTGTCCCCCTGTATAAGTTTCTTGTACCGTGAACCGCCAAACGTACGAGGATTTAGAGGCACCTACTAGGTACAGTAAGAGAAACAGGATAACGTTAACGGGAGTGGTCGTTGTTCCTGTAATGGAGGGAGACTTGGGAGTCGGGATAAATGGAGTTTGAGGGGGTTAGAGGGATGAGGAGTGCAGGCAAAGGTTTTAGTTTTTTGAAAGGGTGTGTCTTGAACTCGCAGGTCACGCGTAGGTTCCGTGGGATCCGTTGGTGAGGTTGGGAAGCAGGGTTTTAACCTAGAGATATGGATCCATGGAGTTACTTGGTTGTTTGGTAGGGAAAGCTTGGCAGCTGTGGGAGTGCAAAGAATGACTGGGCAAGGGCCTTCCCACTTAGGAGTTAAAGGACCTTGTGACTCTGGGGAGGTGTAGAATACTAAATCCCCAGGGTGTTCTGTGGGGGTTTTTTGGGAGGAGGTAGGATTAGGCAATAGCCAATCCTGGTGTTTTCAGAGTTCAGTTCGAACATGGGAGGGTAATGGGATAGCTAGGTTAAAACCCTGCTTCCCGACCTCACCAACGGATCCCACAGAACCTACCCATGACCTGCAAGTTCAGGACACACCCCTAAAAGAAACTAAAACCTTTGCATACAATC